>NC_060173.1:18109861-18262361 GCF_021184085.1 Oncorhynchus gorbuscha
TTTTTTATGTAAGTTAAAATTGAGGCCTGTGTACTGTGTAGTACCCAACATAAATTGAGATTTGTGTATGTGTGTGTGGAGGGGTTAACCACAGCAATGAAACTGTTCCTCTGTGTTATCAATCTGTAATCAGCTAATGTAGTTTACTCTCTTTATCTACTACTGTCTCATTAATGTGGCCTGTCTGGTTTTGAATTGATCTCCCTGCTTTATCTCAGGTCCTGTTGGGTTGTCACTCATGCCAGGCTGGCTGAGCTTGTCCAAGGAGATAAAGATCCTATTTCCAACCGGACGGACGGACGGACGGACGGTCAGACAGACAGACAGACAGACAGACAGACAGACAGACAGACAGACAGACAGACAGACAGACAGACAGACAGACAGACAGACAGACAGACAGACAGACAGACAGACAGACAGACAGACAGACAGACAGACAGACAGACAGACAGACAGACAGACAGACATGATAGTCCCACTAAGCGCAAAACAGATGGGATGGTGTATCACTGCAGAATGCTGTGGTAGACATGCTGGTTAAATGTGCCTTGAATTTGAAATAAATCACTGACAGTATCACCAGCAAAGCACCCCCAAACCATCACATCTCCTCCTCCATGCTTCACGGTGGGAACCCCACATGCGGAGATCATTCATTCACCTAATTTGCGTCTCACAAAGGCACGGCGGTTGGAAACAAAAATCTCAAATTTGGACTCATCAGACCAAAGGACAGATTTCCACTGGTTTAATGTCCATTGCTCGTGTTTCTTGGCCCAAGCAAGTCTCTTCTTCTTATTGGTGTCCTTTAGTAGTGGTTTCTTTGCAGCAATTTGGCCATGAAGCCCTGATTAACACAGTCTCCTCTGAACAATTGATGTTGAGATGTTTCTGCTACTTGAACTCTGTGAAGTATTTATTTGGGCTGCAATCTGACGTGCAGTTAACTTGAATTTACTTATCCTCTGCAGCAGAGGTAACTCTGGGTCTTCCTTTCCTGTGGCGGTCCTCACGAGAGCCAGTTTCATCATAGCGCTTGATGGTTTTTGCAGCTGCACTTGAAACATTTAATATTCTTGAAATGTTCCAGATTGACTCACATTCATGTCTTAATAAGGAAACTGGAGGGTGCATAATTCAAATAAATATTACGGATTTTAAACATTTATGTACATATAAATGTCTTATATCGACTGAAAGCTTAAATTCTTGTTAATCTAACTGCACTGTCCAATTTACAGCAGCTATTTCAGCAAAATCATACCACGTGATTGTTTGAGGATGGCGCCCTACATCAAAATATTTTTCCACCTCCACAGGTTTCATACATTCACATTTAAAGATGAAATATTCACAAAATCTTCGTCTGATTTGTCATCCAAATGGTTCCAGCTATAACATGTAGTGTTGTTTTGTTAGATAAGATCTCCTTTATATCCCAAAAAGTTTTAAGTAATCAACTAGTTCAACTTGCAGAGAAAGGAATCCGAAAATCTACCCCTAAACTTTGTTTCAACAAGTCAAAAGGAGTTTATATTTACTCCTCAGATACCCTAAAATGTAATTAAACTATAAAATGTCTTTTGGAAAGAAGTATGTTCAATAGGAAACCGATTTTAGCAGGTGCATAATTTCTTCATGCAAACACAGATTTCCAAGACTGTGTACTTCTATTGAAACTGTCATTTCTTATTCGTTTTTGAAGTTACAAGCCTGAAACCTTGAACATAGACTGCTGACACCCTCTGGAAGCCATAGGAATTGCATCCAGGGAGCTATTTTACTATATTAGCTTTCTCTTGCATTTCTAAGAGGATGGTCTCTCAAAAAAACAGGTAGATTTTGGGGGGGATTTTCTCCCACCACATCTATTGTGTTATATTCTCCTACATTATGTTAACATTTCTACAAACATCAAAGTGTTTTCTTTCCAATGGTACCAATTATATGCATATCCTGTCTTCAGGGCCTGAGCTACAGGCAGTTTACTTTGGGCACTTCATTCAGGCAGGAAGTGGAGTTAAAATGAGCCTAGCCCTAAGAAGTTTTTTATTTATTATTATTGTATTTTTTTTATCCCTTTTTCTCCCCAATTTCGTGGTATCCAATTGTTTTTTAGTAGCTACTATCTTGTCTCATCGCTACAACTCCCATACGGGCTCGGGAGAGACGAAGGTTGAAAGTGATGCGTCCTCCGATACACAACCCAACCAAGCCGCATTGCTTCTTAACACAGCGCGCATCCAACCCGGAAGCCAGACCCACCTCTACCTTGTCACAACTGATTGGCTTAAAAACATTAAGAAGGAATGAAATTCAACAAATTAACTGTTAACGAGGCACACCTGTTAATTCAAACGCATTCCAGGTGACTACCTCATGAATCTGGTTGAGAGAGTGCCAAGAGTGTGCAAAGATGTCATCAAGGCAAAGGGTGGCTACTTTAAAGAATCTCATATAAAATATATTTGGATTTGTTTATCTCTTTTTTTGGTAACTACATGATTCCATATGTGTTATTTCATAGTTTTGATGTCTTCACTATTATTCTACAATGTAGAAAATAGTAAACATAAAGAAAAACTGTGGAATGAATAGGTGTGTCCAAACTTTTGACTGTTACTGTAAGTACAATAGTGCACATCATGTAATTTATATAATCATTATGTTGATGAGCATATTGAAGTAAACTTGCATCACCACTTTCATATGGCACAACACCAAAACTTGGCGGCCTCAGTACACACAGCCACACATGTTTGCTGTGGACAGACAGACAGGTACAGTAGAGTTCAGATACAGGTTGACGAGGACTCATTACCCAGGAGTCCCTGTAGGCAGTGTTAGGCCTGGGGCTGTGGCTATATCAGTCAGGGAAGGTGAGGTATGAGGTGTAGTGAGGCTGAAGATTAGGGCTTCTTTCCTGTCTGTCATTCATTTCACAATGCAGCTGCTCACCCGGGTCACCAAGGGTAAGAATGCAACAGATAGGCAATTATAGAAAACTTAAGTGCTTCTAAGTCCCAACACTTAAGACTAAACACGATGGGGTCGGGGGTTAAGACTGAGCTTTAGGATCTGTGTCACATTAACCTGACTTTGTTTAGGAATGTAAATTATTTTCTTACCTGTGCTCGGGGTGCTAGTTTTAGATTAGAGGCTACATAATTAGTAGGACAAGGAGTAATCCTGGTCATGTGACCTAACCTGTGACCAGATCAGGTCATAACAAGTGCCCAGAGTTTTACCTGGTCAAGCCATGTTCTCAGAAAAAAACTCCTGGGCCTTACCATCGTAAGAGTACCTTAAGAAATGAAAGGTTTGCTAGTGTAGCAGTGTTTTGGCACTCCAACATCCATTCACTCTCTGTCCATAATTTTGGAGCCCTTTCAGTTCGGATTGAAAGCAGATTATGATGGAGCATGACAAGCATAATGCGTTTAACACCTTTTCTTCCTAAATTAAATGTAAAGTGTTTCTAGAGCTCTGCACTTATAACTATCCCTCCCTTTACAACCAATTGCGAACAATTCCTAATGTCTGAAGTTCTCCCCTACAACCCGAGCTGCAGGAGTTTGGGTCGCCAGTTCAGGTTCTTGTCACCTGGAATACTACTCTTCTCTGAGCTGTTTTGTCAAGTGCTGTCACTCCATCCCCACTTATATTGGCCGAAAATTAACCTGAAACATGTTGGCATCAGCCAGCTAGGGAAAAGAGGAGAGGAGAGAGCATAGTGGAGGTAGGTTGGGTTAAGAAAGGGCTTTAGATTGCGTGTGTCTCTGAATGTTGAAACTGTATCTCATACATTTTTCCCCTTAAACAATTCTAGTGCTGAGTGGATGAATGTTGATGGGCCTATTGCGCAGTTTGTTACGCAAAGCATGGCAGGCTGCTATTTTGAGTGGTGCTTAGAGTCAGATGACTGGTTAAGTGATTTCCAGGTCATAACTAATTAGAGCCACAGCACATTCGGGAAGGCGTGAATAGGGTAGGAGAGAGCCCTCCTCTTTACTGGGGCCATCTCTTCACCACTAATGCTTTTAGCCTCCGTGGAGAAGCAGCAATTAAAGAGTGGCAAGTCACCAGCGTGTTCAGACCCTCACCGCTCAAATGGCTGCTGTATTGTTGAGAACAGGTGGCTGTGTGCGTGAGAGGTTGCGTGCCAAGCAGAGAGCCCATAATCTACAGCCTTACCTGAACTACTGGAGCTTTGCTACATCATCTGTGAAGACTCACAAAGAGACTAGATTTGGTCATCGGTTCAATTGAGTGTTCAATAAAAACCCAATCATCTTTTCACACCACAGAGCTTTTAAAGATCCATTGTTCATTCTATACATCTGTTAAGTGCCGATCCCCCTCCCCCAACATCACAGTTTGCAGCGATTCTTTAAATAATATTGGACATGAATTATAGATGGCCCACCTTTCTGAATTTCTCACCCTGTTGTGTTTCAGTGGAATGCTCGTTCTCAGTGTAGGCCACGACATCTCACGCAAACAGACCCCACACTGCACATTCAGCACAGCAAATTATTTAGAACATACATCAAATAACCATCTATTATGTAGAGGTTTTATTTCAAGTGCCTCTTTGACTGTGCAGTAAAGTGGGGCTGGGGGGCCTGGATGGGGGGTGGGATGACTTTATTACATTTCTCTTTCCTGCTAAGTGGATAACTTTCAAGCTGAACCAAAACACCCCACCCACTTAAAACCTGTTTTCACTTCTTTACGTAAGGGCTTTTGCAAGAGATATGCATTGAAAAGCAATGTTTTTCTACTCCCATCCACTCAACCTTTTTCTAAACATTGATACATTGGTGGAAGAGTGAAACCATCACACTTCAACTACCATGCTTGACTGTTGGTATAAGGTTCTTACTGTCGAATGCAGTGTTTGGTTTTCGCCAGGCTTAATGGGATCCATCTCGTCCAAGATGAACAACTACAGGAAGTGTTTGGTTGGAGTCATTGCAGCTAAAGATGGCATAACCAGTTATGGTGTGTAAGGGGGCAATTACTTTTTCACACAGGAGTATTGGGTGTTGCATAACTTTCTTAATTAAATAAATAAAATAAGTATATTTTTTTTGTTTTTTGTAATCTCAGGTCACCCTTAATCTAATATTAGGTTTTGGTTGAAGATCTGATAACATTCAGTATCAACAATATGCAAAAATAGAGAAAATCAGAAAGGGAGCAAATACTTTTTCATGGCACTGTATGTTTTAAATGCTACAGAAAAGGTGATCAAGGAGGTCATATATCACACAGGGTAAAGTTAGCTTGTTCTTATTTAGCATTTTAGAGAGAGATACTATTAAAGATTAATATTAGCCATCAGAATATACTATAAGCTGTATTTGACCTGAAATAAAACAAAACATTTCACACTAGTGGATTACAGCCCTCTGATATTGAGCTCTCATTAAAACCTGAGGCTTGAGGATTTTGTTTATCCTTTATTTAACTGGAACGAACTGCAAAAATCACTGAAGCTGGAGACTCATATCTCCCTCACTAACTTTAAGCACCATGTAACGGTCTGAGTGTAGTGGGTGAGGAGTCAGGCGCAGGAAGCAGAGAGTTCAGGGGAGTGCTATTTTAATGCACTGAGAAACGGCGAACATAAGCCAACCCTCATGAAAACACAGGGCGTAATGAACAAACAAATGCCCCAAACAGGGGGACTTAAACTGTCCAGGGAAAACCCACAAAATGGGAAAACACAAAACCCATAGATGTGCACACACGTACACCAAACAGACGGTCACAATAATTAATCACGCACAAGGAACCCTGTGGGCCGGCTGACTAATAAAGCCTTACTACTAACTACCTAACTCAAAACAGGTGCACTCAATAAACACATAAGGAGGGGGAGGAAATAATCAGTGGCAGCTAGTAGGCCGGCGACGACGACCGCCGAACGCCACCGTCGTGACAGTACCCCCCTTGACGCGTGGCTCCCGCAGCGCGCTGACACCGGCCTCGAGGTCGACCCGGAGGATCCGGATGGAGGCGATGGAAATCCCTCAACATTGACGGATCCAAAATGTCCCTGGTGGGTACCCAGCACCTCTCCTCCGGACCGTACCCCTCCCAGTCCACGAGGTACTGCAGGCCCCTCACCCGGCGTCCAGAATGGCGCGTATCGTATACGCCGGGGACCCCTCGATGTCCAGAGGGGGAGGAGGGACCTCCAGCACCTCACCGTCCTGTAGGGGACCAGCTACCACCGGCCTGAGGAGAGACACATGAAACGAGGGGTTAATACGATAATAGGAAGGGAGTTGTAATCGATAACACACCTCGTTTATTCTCCTCAGGAATTTGAATGGCCCTACACACTGCGGCCCAAGCTTCCGACAGGGCACGAGGAGGGGCAGGTTTCGGGTCGAGAGCCAGACCCTGTCCCCTGGTACAAACATGGGGGTCTCATTGCGGTGGCGGTCAGCACTCCTTTTTCTGCCGTCCACTAGCCTGTTGAAGGGATTCCTGGACGGCCCTCCAGGTTTCTTTGGAGCGCTGCACCCATTCCTCCACCGCAGGAGCCTCGGTCTGGCTCGGATACCACAGTGCCAGGACCGGCTGGTACCCCAACACACACTGAAAGGGGGACATATTAGTAGAGGAGTGGCGTAATGAGTTCTGGGCCATTTCAGCCCAGGGATGTATCTCGCCCACTCCCCTGGCCGGTCCTGGCAGTACGACCGCAGAAACCTACCCACCTCCTGGTTTACTCTCTCCACCTGCTCATTACTTTCGGGTTGATAACCGGAGGTCAGGCTGACCGAGACCCCCAGACGCTCCATGAACGCCCTCCATACTCGGGACGTGAACTGGGGGCCCCGATCAGAAACGATGTCCTCCGGCACCCTGTAGTGCCGGCAGACGTGGGTGAATAATGCCTCCGCAGTCTGTAGGGCTGTTGGGATACCGGGCAACGGGAGGAGACGGCAGGACTTAGAGAACCGATCCACAATCACCAAAACCGTGGTGTTGCCCTGAGACGGGGGAAGGTCGATCAGGAAATCTACGGATAGATGTGACCATGGCCGTTGTGGAACAGGGAGTGGTTGTAACTTCCCTCTAGGAAGGTGCCTAGGAGCCTTACTCTGGGCGCATACCGAACAGGAGGAGACATAAACCTTAACGTCCCTAGCCAAGGTAGGCCACCAATACCTCCCCCGAAGGCTCCCCACTGTCCTCCTCACGCCAGGGTGACCCGAGGAGGGTAGGACGTGAGCCCACCGAATCAGTTGGTCCCGCACACCAAGCGGCACGTACCTCCACCCCGCCGGACACTGAGGAGGCGCGGGTTCAGCACGTAATGCCCGCTCGATGTCCGAGTCCACCTCCCATACCACCGGTGCCATCAGCTTTGAGGCCAGAAGGATGGGAGTGGGTTCGGTGGACCTATCCTCCGTGTCGTAAAGGCGGGACAGTGCGTCCGCCTTCACGTTCTGGGAGCCCGGTCTATATGATAAAGTGAACCGGAATCGAGTGAAAAACATGGCCCACCTTGCCTGCCGCGGGTTCAGTCTCCTAGCTGCCCGAATATACTCCAGATTTTGGTGGTCGGTCCAGGTGAGAAAGGGATGCTTAGCCCCCTCAAGCCAGTGTTTCCACACCTTCAGAGCCCTGACCACCGCTAACAACTCCCGGTCCCCCACATCATAGTTACGCTCCGCTGGGCTGAGCTTACTCGAGAAGAAAGCGCAGGGGCGGAGTTTGGTGGCGTACCCGAGCGCTGTGATAGCACGGCACCCACCCCAGCCTCGGACGCATCCACCTCCACTATGAATGCTAGAGAGGGGCCCGGATGCGCCAACACGGGTGCATCCATGAACAGCGCCTTCAACCTGTTGACAGCTCTGTCCGCCTCTGCTGACCACCGCAACCGCACCGGGCCCCCCTTTAGCAGTGAGGTAATTGGAGCCACTACCTGGCCAAAACCCCGGATAAACCTCCGGTAGTAGTTGGCAAAACCCAAAAACCGCTGCACCTCTTTTACCGTGGTTGGAGTCGGCCAATTACGCATGGCCTTACTGCGGTCACCCTCCATCTCCACCCCCGAGGTGGAAATGCGATAACCCAGAAAGGAGACGGCTCATTTGGAGAACACATACTTCTCAGCCTTGACGTATAGGTCATGCTCCAGCAGTCTACCAAGCACCTTGCGTACCAGAGGCACATGCGCGGCGTGAGTGGCTGAGTAGATCAGAATGTCATCTATATGAACAACCACTCCCTGCACGTGCAGGTCCCTGAGAATATTGTCTACAAAGGATTGAAAATGGCTGGAGCATTTTTTAACCCATACGGCATGACGCAGTACTCATAGTGGCCCGATGTGGTACTAAAAGCGGTTTTCCACTCGTCTCCCTTCCGAATACGCCCCAGGCTATACGGGCTCCTGAGATCCAATTTTGTGAAGAACTGCGCTCCCTGAAAGGATTCCACTGCCGTAGCACTGAGAGGTAGTGGGTAGCTGAACCCCATTGTGATGGCATTTAAACCCTTTATAATCAATACACGGACGCAATCCTCCCTCCTTTTTCTTCACAAAAAAGAAACTCGAGGAGACGGGTGAAATGGAGGACCGAATGTACCCCTGTCCCAGAGACTCTGTGATATATGTCTCCATAGCCAACGTCTCCTCTTGGGACAATGGGTACACGTGACTCTTGGGAAGCGCAGCGTTTACCTGGAGATCTATCGCACAATCCCTTCCCGGTCGATGTGGTGGTAATTTAGTCGCCTTCTTTTTACTAAAAGTAATTGCCAAATCGGCATACTCGGGGGGAATGCACACTGTGGGACCCTGGTCTGGACTTTCCACCGAGGTGGCACCGACGGAAACACCCAGACACCTTCCAGAACACTCCTCTGACCACCCCTGGAGAACCCCCTGTCTCCACAAAATTTTAGGATTGTGCCGGGCCAGCCAGGGAATCCCTAACACCACTGGAAACGCAGGTGAATCAATAATATAGAGACTGATACGCTCCCTATGATTCCCCTGCATTACCATGTCCAGTGGGATCGTGGTCTCCCTGACGACCCCTGACCCTAATGGCCGGCTATCAAGGGAGTGCACGGGAAAGGGAGAATCTATCGGCACAAGCGGAACACCTAATTTAATAGCGGGTCTGTGATCCATAAAGTTCCCAGCTGCGCCTGAATAGACTAGCGCCCTATCCTGGGAAGAGGGGAAAAAATTAAGAAAAAAAATCAAGACACACATGTGACCAACAGGGGGTTCTGGGTGAGGTTGGTGCTGACTCACCTGGGGTGATCGAGAAATGTTCCGCCTGCCATCTCGACTCCCAGACGGACCCCCCCAGCAACGATCGGCCGTGTGTCCTCTCCGGCCACAGTTGGTGCAGAGGGAGCCTCCTCCTCCGGTACCCCTCGGCAAAGCCCCTCCCAACTCCATCGGAACAGGAGTGGAGGTGCTGGGTGGTGGAACACACATGACCCTCTCCGAACGCCCGCGGGCAGCCAGCAGATTGTCCAGTCGGATGGACATGTCAATTAGCTCATCCAAGGAAAGAGCGGTGTCCCAACACGCTAGCTCCCTGCGGACGTCCTCCCGGAGACTACACCTGTAGTGGTCGGTAAGGGCCCTGTCGTTCCACCCGGAACCTGCTGCCAAGGTACGGAACTCCAATGCGTAATCCTGGGCGCTCCTTTTCTCCTGCCGGAGATGGAATAGTCGTTCTCCCGCCGTTCGGCCATCTGGAGGATGGTCAAACACGGCGCGGAAGCGGCGAGAAAAATCAGGGCAGTGCTCCTTAGCGGAGTCTGGGCCATTCCAAACTGAGTTTGCCCACTCCAGAGCACGACCCGTGAGGCAGGAGATGAGGACATTCACCCTCTCCACTCCCGAGGGAGTAGGTCTGACGGTGGCCAGGTACAGTTCTAGCTGGAGTAAGAACCCCTGGCACCCTGCTGCCGCTCCATCATAGACCCTCTGGAGCGTAAGACGGAGGGTGCTGGAGTCGGGAGATGGGGAGTCCTGAGGAGGGGGGGCCGAAGTTGGAGAGAGGAGACCGCTTCTCTCCCATCGGTCCATTCTCTCCATCACCAAATCCATCGCCATTCTGATCCGATGGAGAACGGTGGTGTGATGTAGAACCCTCTCTTCCATCGATGGGAGGGGAGTGGCTGTTGCTCCTGCTGACTCCATTCCAGTGGGTGCGGGATTCTGTAACGGTCTGAGTGTAGTGGGTGAGGAGTCAGGCGCAGGAAGCAGAGAGTTCAGGGGAGTTCTATTGTAATGCACTGAGAAACAGCGAACATAAGCCAACCCTCACGAAAACACAGGGCGTAATGAACAAACAAATGCCCCAAACAGGGGGACTTAAACTGTCCAGAAAAAAACCCACAAAATGGGAAAACACAAAACCCATAGACGTGCACACACGTACACCAAACAAACGGTCACAATAATTAATCCCGCACAAGGAACCCTGTGGGCTGGCTGACTAATAAAGCCTTACTACTAACTACCTAACTCAAAACAGGTGCACTCAATAAACACATAAGGAGGGGGAGGAAATAATCAGTGGCAGCTAGTAGGCCGGCGTCAACGACCGCCGAGCGCCACCCGAACGGGAAGGGGAGTGTCCTTCGGTCAGAGTCGTGACACACCAGCTGTCAGAGCAGCTCACAGATCACTGCACCTGTACATAGCCCATCTGTAAATAGCCCATCCAACTACCTCATCCCCATACTGTATTTATTTATTTATCTTGCTCCTTTGCACCCCAGTATCTCTACTTGCACATTCATCTTCTGCACATCTACCATTCCAGTGTTTAATTGCAATATTGTAATTGGCCTATTTATTGCCTTACCTCCCTTATCTTACCTCATTTGCACATACTGTATATATACTTTTTCTACTGTGTTATTGACTGTATATTTGTTTATTTCATGTGTAACTCTGTGTTGTTGTATGTGTCGAACTGCTTTGCTTTATCTTGGCCAGGTCGCAGTTGCAAATGAGAACTTGTTCTCAACTAGCCTACCTGGTTAAATAAAGGTTAAATAAATATGTTACAAAAATATTTTTTAAATAGGCAAGTCGGTTAAGAACAAATCCTTATTTACAATGAAGGCCTACCCCGGACGACGCTGGGCCAATTGTGCACCGCCCTATGGGACTCCTAATCACAACCGATGTGATTCAGCCTGGATTCAAACCAGGGACTGTAGTTTCACCTCTTTCACTGAGATACAGTGCCTTAGGCCCCTGCGCCACTCGGGAGCCCTTGTGGTCCTATTTGACAGTTATAATTAGTGTGTATCAAGGCATGTCTCGAGGCATTTTAGGAATGTTCTTGTTGTTTTTAATCCTCTAACATGTTGGAATATTGTAGCCCTGCACCTCTCCTATCTGTTGTTCTGGCTATGCAGACAGAGGTCTATAAACAACTAGCACCATCGTATTCCTTTGTACTTTGTTGATTGTGGCTCACCCAGAACCAGTTAATGTTGTAGTGTTGATCCATGATTATGAAATGAATCTGAAATGGTGGCTGTGTATGAAATGGCTCCTCCTTTGCGAGTGCAGTCTGGACCAAGTAAAAGGGGGAGGCAACCCATGTCAAAAGGTGGTTGTCTAAAGGTGGAATTTTGATCCTGCACAAAAAGTGCCATAGCCAGGAGCTATTCCTGCTTTGTCTCCACCGGCATCTGAGCTAAAACTAACTTTCCCACAGACAGCACAGTGACAGTCTGTTGGGGTAGTGGAGGTTCCAGGGGCCAGGGGGAGGGGCCAGGCTATTTGTTTGGATTGACGCTGCTCTGCTCCAACAGGACCATTGGGGTAGAGTTGTGTGCAAGGACAGGGCCAGTGACTGCAATGTGTTGTATCTAACCCTGCATTTTATAGTCCTTCGTTTTGGAGAGAACTCAACAGCTCATAAATACATAAACATTTATCATATAATACTATGTTTATTTTCAAATTTGAATCCGGATAATTAACATTTCAAATAATCTCATTCAAGCCACATCAGGAAATAGTATTTGTATTTGCTGTGTACTTCTGAAGCAACATAGAGTTTTAAGTAATAGCAAATAACAAATAACTGTTCTGTTGGGTCTTGTAAGAGTCTTGTAAGAGTCCTGTTCTTTTGGTACAGGTCCTGTTTAGGTCCAAGTAAGTATTTATTTTGTGCTTCAGTATAGTGTGTTTAGTAGTTGGTCTGTCTGTTGATATAGATGTAATGTCCCTTGCAGAGTGCTGCTGCTCGGGGTATAGTACCATACTCTGGTGGTGGTCACAGTAGACTCATGGTACACAATGAATGCATTTTAAACGCCAAGTGAATTGCTTGGAAGTAGTTAAATTCCGTTAAGGTGCTGTTCACCGTGGTAAATGCCAAACTGAGTTTTGCTCAGGGAAATGCAGGGGAGTGTTAGATTCTAAAGTAAGCCTGTCATCTGAGAAGGGCATTGCTTTAACTAAACAGTTAATAGTAAACAACGCATATGGACAAGAAAAAATTGGTATTTTAGTATTTTGTGTTAGAGACGTGTTATGAAACATAATAAGTACCAAGTAAGTTAGCAATGTGAAAAAACACTTTTTTAAACTGTTTAGTTGGGGTAAATATTGATACAGAAAACATTAACAATATTTGCTTATTCAACATTTCATCTGCAATGAAGCAGCAACATACTTCAGTTAGCCACTGAACACAAGGTTTGGAATATCCCTCATTCTTGAGCACAGAAAGCCACCATCCAGCCAAACCACACAGGTAGCTGGCTATTCAATGGGGCTGTATAGAGATGTATCTGAGCAAAGATAATGTGTATTGATCACCGAAGAATGTACTTTATTGTGGTGAATAGATTATTCACGGACTGGCATAAAGAGTAACACTACTTCAAAAAAAGGGTTGTGTAAGTAGATCCTACTATTTTGTAGGAGATTTTTGAGCTCCATTGTAAGCAGCAGATGATTTTAAATGTGTGCCTAAGATAAACTTTCCCATTGTCATTAATGACAACAGTTAATACTGAGTGACAAGTGCATTAGGAGAGGGGGAAAAAAAGCTGTTAAATTTGTCAAAGCAGATCATCTCAGCCAAGCAAACGGCCTTTTTGGTGTATTTTTATATTAGCGAGACCGTAGCCCAAACCCATTTTAAAGACAGAAAGTGGGTGGAAATGCAGTTAAATTCTTCTTTCTTTCTTCACTGCCTTTTTGTCTTATCCGAATGGGTTACTTAGCAATGCAATCTAATGGTAGTCTACTAGTAACACAGCCACTCTTCTAGGTATTGAGTTTTCGTATAGTTTGTTCTAGTAATTTTATTCTATTGTTGATTTCTAACATTTCTGCAAAATTACAATTTATATAATAGACAAATTCTGAAGAGTATTTATTTTAGGTTATAGAATTCACCTCTTCTTCAGAAAAAGTACCTCTACCTCAGTCAGAGCAAGTTCCTGGAAAATGATCAGTTTTACTTCTGAAAATTATCAGTTTTACTTTTGAAAGTGAGCAGTTTTACTTCTGAAAATAGCTCAGTCGTTAGAACATTGCATGTAACTTAATCTTCAGTGCATGAAAATATAACAGGTAATGCGACCCTTGACCCAAGTGAGAGACTTTTTTCTATTGTGAATATTCTGTCAATATGATACCCTGACGCCCACATACTGTATAATTGTGATATAACAGGGCACGTATCTCTTAAGCCTTGTGTATCTGAATGTACTTAAGCATCAAAAGTATAGAAATTATGTATTTTTCATCAATGCCTGAATGAAATAAAATAAAACATTTCCTTTCATTGACATAGCCTGTCTATTATTACGCCTGTTGAGAGAAATCATTGTCTTAACCATTCCCAGCCTAATAATTACCTCTGTTACAATCTATAATGGACAAATGTAATGATGGCATGCCTGCAGGTGATGACTTGACAACCCCTCCTTAGGTCCCTGAGCTGTCATCCATTTGTCATTGTGTGACTTAACATTGAGGCACTACCTCATGAAACATACTGAACCCACGTGGATGACTGAACATACCACGTGTCACATGAGATCATGTGCTCACATTTAGCTCAATAAATCATCCATGTTGTTTTTAGTGTGGATCCTTTCTGGGGCAATACCTCGGCTCAGCCACAGCATGGAGGCTCTTGTTGGTTCTCCTGTCAAGTCTACAGGAGAGCCTCCTCAGTGGCACATTTGTTCAAGCATTGTGGCGGATTGAAGGAATTTGGCTGCTGAGATTGCATATTCAGTGAATCGCAAAGATTGCATGCTGGAGCCCCTGACACGCAATCGACTGAGCATGTATAGCAGTGAAGAAGAAAGCCTCTCCAGACATGTGATCCCAAATCACTCTCTACAGCAGAGCTTTAACTGGAACTGTCCTACTGAGACATCCTTTCATGCACACATACTGTACCCACACACACACTGTACCCACACACACAATGTACCCACACACACACTGTACCCACACACATACTGTACCCACACACACACTGTACCCACACACATACTGTACCCACACACATACTGTACCCACACACACACTGCACCCACACACATACTGTACCCACACACACACTGTACCCACACACACACTGTACCCACACACATATACATAATGTACCCACACACACATATACATAATGTACCCACACACACACATACATACTGTACCCACACACACATATACATAATGTACCCACACACACATATACATAATGTACCCACACACACACTGTACCCACACACACATATACATACTGTACCCACACACATACATACTGTACCCACACACACATATACATACTGTACACACACACACATACATAATGTACCCACACACACATGTACATAATGTACCCACACAAATACTGTACCCACACACACACACTGTACCCACACACACTGTACCCACACACACACTGTACCCACACACACACTGTACCCACACACATACTGTACCCACACACACACACTGTACCCACACACATACTGTACCCACACACATACTGTACCCACACACACACTGTACCCACACACATACTGTACCCACACACTGTACCCACACACACACTGTACCCACACACATACTGTACCCACACACACACTGTACCCACACACATACTGTACCCACACACATACTGTACCCACACACACACTGTACCCACACACACACTGTACCCACACACATACTGTACCTACACACACGCTGTACCCACACACACACTGTACCCACACACACACTGTACCCACACACATATACATAATGTACCCACACACACACTGTACCCCCACACACACTGTACCCACACACACATATACATAATGTACCCACACACACACTGTACCCACACACACATATACATACTGTACCCACACACATATACATAATGTACCCACACACACATACATACTGTACCACACGCACATATACATAATGTACCCACACACACACTGTACCCACACACACATATAAATACTGTACCCACCCACACATACATACTGTACCCACACACCCATATACATAATGTACAAACACACACATATACATAATGTACCCACACACACACATACATACTGTACCCACACACACATATACATACTCTACCCACACACACATACATACTGTACCCACACACACACATACATAATGTACCCACACACACACTGTACCCACACACACATATACATACTGTACCCACACACACACATACATACTGTACCCACACACACATATACATACTCTACCCACACACACATACATACTGTACCCACACACACACATACATAATGTACCCACACACACACTGTACCCACACACACATATACATACTGTACCCACACACACATACATACTGTACCCACACACACATATACATACTGTACCCACACATACATACATACCGTACCCACACACACACACATACATACTGTACCCACACACACACTGTACCCACACACACACTGTACCCACACACACACTGTACCCACACACATACTGCACCCACATACATACTGTACCCACACACACACTGTACCCACACACACACTGTACCCACACACATATACATAATGTACCCACACACACACTGTACCCACACACACACTGTACCCACACACACATATACATACTGTACCCACCCACACATACATACTGTACCCACACACACATATACATAATGTACCCACACACACACTGTACCCACACACACATATACATACTGTACCCACACACACACATACATACTGTACCCACACACACATATACATAATGTACCCACACACACATATACATAATGTACCCACACACACACTGTACCCACACACACATACATACTGTACCCACACTCACATATACATAATGTACCCACACACACACTGTACCCACACACACATATACATACTGTACCCACACACACATACATTCTGTACCCACACACACATATATAATGTACCCACACACACACTGTACCCACACACACACTGTACCCACACACACATATACATAATGTACCCACACACACACTGTACCCACACACACATATACATACTGTACCCACACACACATACATACTGTACCCACACACACATATACATAATGTACCCACACACACATACATACTGTACCCACACACACATATACATAATGTACCCACACACACACTGTACCCACACACACATATACATACTGTACCCACCCACACATACATACTGTACCCACACACACATATACATAATGTACCCACACACACATATACATAATGTACCCACACACACACTGTACCCACACACACACATATACATACTGTACCCACACACACATATACATAATGTACCCACACACACACTGTACCCACACACACATATACATACTGTACCCACACACACATACATACTGTACCCACACACACATATACATACTGTACACACACACACATACATAATGTACCCACACACACATGTACATAATGTACCCACACAAATACTGTACCCACACACACACACTGTACCCACACACACTGTACCCACACACACACTGTACCCACACACACACTGTACCCACACACATACTGTACCCACACACACACACTGTACCCACACACATACTGCACCCACACACATACTGTACCCACACACACACTGTACCCACAAACACACTGTACCCACACACATATACATAATGTACCCACACACACACTGTACCCACACACACACTGTACCCACACACACATATACATACTGTACCCACCCACACATACATACTGTACCCACACACACATATACATAATGTACCCACACACACACTGTACCCACACACACATATACATACTGTACCCACACACACACATACATACTGTACCCACACACACATATACATAATGTACCCACACACACATATACATAATGTACCCACACACACACTGTACCCACACACACATATACATACTGTACCCACACACACATACATACTGTACCCACACGCACATATACATACTGTACACACACACACATACATAATGTACCCACACACACATGTACATAATGTACCCACACAAATACTGTACCCACACACACACACTGTACCCACACACACTGTACCCACACACACACTGTACCCCCACACACACTGTACCCACACACACACTGTACCCACACACATACTGTACCCACACACACACACTGTACCCACACACATACTGTACCCACACACATACTGTACCCACACACACACTGTACCCACACACATACTGTACCCACACACTGTACCCACACACACACTGTACCCACACACATACTGTACCCACACACATACTGTACCCACACACATACTGTACCCACACACACACTGTACCCACACACATACTGTACCTACACACACACTGTACCCACACACACACTGTACCCACACACACACTGTACCCACACACATATACATAATGTACCCACACACACACTGTACCCCCACACACACTGTACCCACACACACATATACATAATGTACCCACACACACACTGTACCCACACACACATATACATACTGTACCCACACACACATATACATAATGTACCCACACACACATACATACTGTACCACACGCACATATACATAATGTACCCACACACACACTGTACCCACACACACATATAAATACTGTACCCACCCACACATACATACTGTACCCACACACACATATACATACTCTACCCACACACACACATACATAATGTACCCACACACACACTGTACCCACACACACATATACATACTGTACCCACACACACACATACATACTGTACCCACACACACATATACATACTCTACCCACACACACATACATACTGTACCCACACACACACATACATAATGTACCCACACACACACTGTACCCACACACACATATACATACTGTACCCACACACACATACATACTGTACCCACACACACATATACATACTGTACCCACACATACATACATACCGTACCCACACACACACACATACATACTGTACCCACACACACACTGCACCCACACACACACTGTACCCACACACACACTGTACCCACACAAATACTGCACCCACACACATACTGTACCCACACACACACTGTACCCACACACACACTGTACCCACACACATATACATAATGTACCCACACACACACTGTACCCACACACACACTGTACCCACACACACATATACATACTGTACCCACCCACACATACATACTGTACCCACACACACATATACATAATGTACCCACACACACATATACATAATGTACCCACACACACACTGTACCCACACACACATACATACTGTACCCACACTCACATATACATAATGTACCCACACACACACTGTACCCACACACACATATACATACTGTACCCACACACACATACATACTGTACCCACACACACATATACATAATGTACCCACACACACACTGTACCCACACACACACTGTACCCACACACAGATATACATAATGTACCCACACACACACTGTACCCACACACACATATACATACTGTACCCACACACACATACATACTGTACCCACACACACATATACATAATGTACCCACACACACATACATACTGTACCCACACACACATATACATAATGTACCCACACACACACTGTACCCACACACACATATACATACTGTACCCACCCACACATACATACTGTACCCACACACACATATACATAATGTACCCACACACACATATACATAATGTACCCACACACACACTGTACCCACACACACATATACATACTGTACCCACACACACATACATACTGTACCCACACACACATATACATAATTTACCCACACACACATATACATAATGTACCCACACACACACTGCACCCACACACACATATACATACTGTACCCACACACACATACATACTGTACCCACACACACATATACATACTGTACACACACACACATACATAATGTACCCACACACACATGTACATAATGTACCCACACAAATACTGTACCCACACACACACACTGTACCCACACACACTGTACCCACACACACACTGTACCCACACACACACTGTACCCACACACACACTGTACCCACACACATACTGTACCCACACACACACACACACTGTACCCACACACATACTGTACCCACACACATACTGTACCCACACACACACTGTACCCACACACATACTGTACCCACACACTGTACCCACACACACACTGTACCCACACACACACTGTACCCACACACATACTGTACCCACACACACACTGTACCCACACACATACTGTACCCACACACATACTGTACCCACACACACACTGTACCCACACACATACTGTACCCACACACATACTGTACCTACACACACACTGTACCCACACACACACTGTACCCACACACACACTGTACCCACACACATATACATAATGTACCCACACACACACTGTACCCACACACACATATACATACTGTACCCACACACACATATACATAATGTACCCACACACACATACATACTGTACCACACGCACATATATATAATGTACCCACACACACACTGTACCCACACACACATATAAATACTGTACCCACCCACACATACATACTGTACCCACACACCCATATACATAATGTACCCACACACACATATACATAATGTACCCACACACACACTGTACCCACACACACATATACATACTGTACCCACACACACACATACATACTGTACCCACACACACATATACATACTCTACCCACACACACATACATACTGTACCCACACACACACATACATAATGTACCCACACACACACTGTACCCACACACACATATACATACTGTACCCACACACACATACATACTGTACCCACACACATATATACATAATGTACCCACACACACACTGTACCCACACACACACTGTACCCACACACATACTGTACCCACACACATACTGTACCCACACACACACTGTACCCACACACACACTGTACCCACACACATACTGTACCCACACACACATATACATACTCTACCCACACACACATACATACTGTACCCACACACACACATACATAATGTACCCACACACACACTGTACCCACACACACATATACATACTGTACCCACACATACATACATACCGTACCCACACACACACACATACATACTGTACCCACACACACACTGTACCCACACACACACTGTACCCACACACACACTGTACCCACACACATACTGTACCCACACACACACTGTACATAATGTACCCATACACACACTGTACCCACACACACACTGTACCCACACACACATATACATAATGTACACACACACATACTGTACCCACACACACATATACATACTGTACTCACACACACATACATACTGTACTCACACACACATATACATAATGTACCCACACACACATGCATACTGTACCCACACACATATACATAAAGTACCCACACACACACTGTACCCACACGCACATATACATACTGTACCCACACACACATATACATAATGTACCCACACATATACATAATGTACCCACACACACACACTGTACCCACACACACATATACATACTGTACCCACACACACATACATACTGTACCCACACACACATATACATAATGTACCCACACACACATATACATAATGTACCCACACACACACTGTACCCACACACACACATACATACTGTACCCACACACACATACATACTGTACCCACACACACATATACATACTGTACACAAACACACATACATAATGTACCCACACACACATATACATAATGTACCCACACAAATACTGTACCCACACACACACACTGTACCCACACACACTGTACCCACACACAGACTGTACCCACACACATACTGTACCCACACACACACTGTACCCACACATATACTGTACCCACACACACACTGTACCCACACACATACTGTACCCACACACACACTGTACCCACACACGTACTGTACCCACACACACACTGTACCCACACACATACTGTACCCACACACTGTACCCACACACACAATGTACCCACACACACACTGTACCCACACACATACTGTACCCACACACACACTGTACCCACACACATACTGTACCCACACACATACTGTACCCACACACACACTGTACCCCCACACACACTGTACCCACACACACACTGTACCCACACACACACTGTACCCACACACACATATACATACTGTACCCACACACACATACATATTGTACCCACACGCACATATACATACTGTACCCACACACACATACATACCGTACCCACACACACACACATACATACTGTACCCACACACACACTGTACCCACACACACACTGTACCCACACACATACTGTACCCACACACTGTACCCACACACACACTGTACCCACACACACACTGTACCCACACACACACTGTACCCACACACATACTGTACCCACACACAAACTGTACCCACACACACACTGTACCCACACACATACTGTACCCACACACACACACTGTACCCACACACACACTGTACCCACACACACACTGTACCCACACACATACTGTACCCACACACACACTGTACCCACACACACACTGTACCCACACACACACTGTACCCACACACATACTGTACCCACACACATACTGTACCCACACACACACTGTACCCACACACATACTGTACCCACACACACACACTGTACCAACACACATACTGTACCCACACACATACTGTACCCACACACACACTGTACCCACACACATACTGTACCCACACATATACTGTACCCACACACACACTGTACCCACACACACACTGTACCCACACACATACTGTACCCACACACACACTGTACCCACACACACACTGTACCCACACACATATACATAATGTACCCACACACACACTGTACCCACACACACACTGTACCCACACACACATATACATACTGTACCCACACACATATATACATAATGTACCCACACACACATACATACTGTACCACACACACATATACATAATGTACCCACACACAAATATAAATACTGTACCCACCCACATATACATACTGTACCCACACACACATACATACTGTACCCACATACACATATACATACTGTACCCACACACACATACATACTGTACCCACACACACATATACATAATGTACCCACACACACACTGTACCCACACACACATATACATACTGTACCCACACATACATACTGTACCCACACACACATATACATAATGTGCCCACACACACACTGTACCCACACAAACACTGTACCCACACACATACTGTACCCACACACATAATGTACCCACACACACACTGTACCCACACACACACTGTACCCACACACACACTGTACCCACACACACATATACATACTGTACCCACACACACATACATACTGTACCCACACGCACATATACATACTGGACCCACACACACATACATACCGTACCCACACACACACATACATACTGTACCCACACACACACTGTACCCACCCACACACTGTACCCACACACACACTGTACCCACACACATACTGTACCCACACACACACTGTACCCATACACACACTGTACCCACACACACATATACATAATGTACCCACACACACACTGTACCCACACACACACTGTACCCACACACACATATACATAATGTACCCACACACACACTGTACCCACACACACATATACATACTGTACCCACACACACATACATACTGTACTCACACACACATATACATAATTTACCCACACACACATACATACTGTACCCACACACACATATACATAAAGTACCCACACACACACTGTACCCACACACACATATACATACTGTACCCACCCACACATACATACTGTACCCACACACACATATACATAATGTACCCACACACACATATACATAATGTACCCACACACACACTGTACCCACACACACATATACATACTGTACCCACACACACATACATACTGTACACACACACACATACACATAATGTACCCACACACACATATACATAATGTACCCACACACACACAGTACCCACACACACATATACATACTGTACCCACACACACATACATACTGTACCCACACACACATATACATACTGTACACAAACACACATACATAATGTACCCACACACACATATACATAATGTACCCACACAAATACTGTACCCACATACACACATTGTACCCACACACACTGTACCCACACACATACTGTACCCACACAAAAACTGTACCCACACACATACTGTACCCACACACACACTGTACCCACACACATACTGTACCCACACACACACTGTACCCACACACATACTGTACCCACACACTGTACCCACACACACACTGTACCCACACACACACTGTACCCACACACACACTGTACCCACACACATACTGTACCTACATCCACACTGTACCCACACACACACTGTACCCACACACACACTGTACCCACACACATACTGTACCCACACACACACTGTACCCACACACATACTGTACCCACACACATACTGTACCCACACACACACTGTACCCACACACACACTGTACCCACACACATACTGTACCCACACACACACTGTACCCACACACACACTGTACCCACACACACATATACATACTGTACCCACACACACATACATATTGTACCCACACGCACATATACATACTGTACCCACACACACATACATACCGTACCCACACACACACATACATACTGTACCCACACACACACTATACCCACACACACACTGTACCCACACACACACTGTACCCACACACATACTGTACCCACACACACACTGTACCCACACACACATATACATACTGTACCCACACACACATACATATTGTACCCACACGCACATATACATACTGTACCCACACACACATGCATACCGTACCCACACACACACATACATACTGTACCCACACACACACTGTACCCACGCACATACTGTACCCACACACACACTGTACCCACACACACTGTACCCACACACACACTGTACCCACACACACATATACATAATGTACCCACACACACACTGTACCCACACACACATATACATACTTTACCCACACTCACATACATACTGTACCCACACACACATATACATAATGTACCCACACACACATATACATAATGTACCCACACACACACTGTACCCACACACACACTGTACCCACACACACATACATACTGTACACACACACACTGTACCCACACACACACTGTACCCACACACACACTGTACCCACACACACATATACATACTGTATCCACACACACATACATACTGTACCCACACACACACTGTACCCACACACACACTGTACCCACACACACATGTACATACTGTACCCACACACACACTGTACCCACACACACACACATAATGTACCCACACACACCCACTGTACCCACACACACACTGTACCCACACACACACTGTACCCACACACACATATACATACTGTACCCACACACACACTGTACCCACACACACACGCATAATGTACCCACACACACCCACTGTACCCACACACACACTGTACCCACACACACATATACATACTGTACCCACACACACATACATACTGTACCCACACACACATACATACATACTGTACCCCCACACACACACACACACACATACTGTACCCCACACACATACTGTACCGACACATACCCACACTGTACCCCCACACACACACATACACATACATACACATACACACACACACACACACACCCAACCACCCCCCACCCCCACACACACACACATATAGTGTACACACACACACACTCCTTCCCAGCCACACACTACTCTACCCCCACTAATCTTGCATTTACATTCCTAAACTCATGTCCTCTCATTCTCCCTCTTGTCTTTTTGTTATTCGTTTTATCTCTAGGGGAAACGTTGACCAAGTAGTTTTAGCCACTCTTGTTTTGTCCCTCTCGATCCTGTCTGTCTCTTTCCATCATCACCCCATTTTCTCATGTTCTTCTTCTTTTTATCCTCTTTCTTTTTTCTTCCCACTGCTGCGACGGGCACAAGCTTCTGGTGGCACCGCTGCCTCCGCTCGCCAGTTCAGCTGAATGTTGAACCAGAACAGATGTTAATTTACAGGCCACTGTCTCCCTCGGGGTTAAGCCTTTGTCGCGTCCAACACACTCTCCACACTCTCCCCTAGTTCTCCACAGAATAAACAAACTCGTTTTGTATGAGAATTGTCGTCGCTGTTTGTGCGACTTGGTGTGTTGGTGGTGTCATTTCATTGGTCATATAAGTCTAGACTGTGGTGTGTTTATTTCTTCTTTATCAACAATGTTTACGATATTATTGATAATGTTGTTAAGCTACATTTTTTTGAGTAAATTCATGTCAGAAAAAGGTTCCTTTGTGTCGCTAGCCAATGGAACTCACTAGAGAACCATCCCTCTACTGTATATATGTTAGACTGTCTGGCTCCCCTCACCACTCCATCACACCAGGCTCTCTCTCGTGCCTTTAAACTCTCTTAAGGATCTGCCTTTTTCCATTTTCGCCAATTTTTTTAAATGGGATCCAAAATTATTTAGTTGATTGCACTGTGATGATGAAAGTGCAAGAGAAGTTAGAAAGGGTTAGAAAGGGTTAGAAAGGGTTTCAGGAGAGGGCCACATCCCAGCCGTATCTCCTCTAATAACAACCCTCAGATAACCAACCGCAGCAGACTCCTTTAGTACTGCAAAAATAATGGAACATCAGTCCCAAACCGCTAAATCAATTTAATACACTTTAACACCATTTACGCTTGACTTTAAAAGTCATCCTCCAAACGTTAGGCCACACAAAGACCAGTGGCTAAATGAGGCATGATTCATGAAACAGATACCTTTTATCATCCCTGCCAGCCAAAAAGGTCATTTAGTATATTATATCTAAGTGAGCAGCTTATCCCTGCTTCATTACTGATAATTAAGACACGCCTTATCTTCTCTACAATGTGTCTACGGAGAGCCCTGGCATCTGGTATAAAATAAGCATCAATTTCCTCAGTGGAACGAGGGTATTAAAAAGCAGGGCATCATTGACCATACATATTCCATCAGTGCTTGTAGGGTTGCATGTGAGGAGCCTCTCTCTCCAGGCCAGGTCCAGTTTAGAGTGTGGGCCTCTGGGAAGATGGGAAGAGGGGGTGGGGCCCTTTGATGCTGTGGAGATGTCCTCCTCCTCTTCTCTTTTTTTCCTCATAAACTGCCTCAGAGTTCTTCTCCAAGTCTCTCTCTCTCTCCACCTTAGCCCTCTCTCAGCATGCAAAGGTGGAGCAGGAGTCGCCAGGAGCGCCTGATTATAGAGCAGATGATATGCTCTGTTTTGAGAATGTTAGCACAATAGTCAGAGTTCAGGGCTGATCTTCAGGAGATGGGCTCACATGAGTAACATAATACAACATGCTCAACTTGTTTGTTTGTAGGAGGAACTGTTTAGGGAAAGTATACTGTTTTTGGTCATTTACATTTGGAATTTCCAGGACATTGCTATCTCGAAATATATAATTCAACGATTTACCAACTCATTCCATTTAGTATGCAGCCTATATTTTATAATGGGTCTTAATATCTACCTTCAAAATTGGGTAAGATATTTTATACCTCTTGAAATGCATCTACATACATTTAATATGGGCAAACAATATTCAAATAATTCCCAGAACTTTCTGTCTGAAAAAGCAGAACAGTGTTGTTGTTCATTACTGTAGGAAAATACTGAACAATGAGTACCACAGTGATTAAGATGTAAATTATTTTTAATTAGAATGTAAATTCTTACATTTATATGAAGACATCAACTGTCAGTTTGCCATAGTATATCTGCTGTGGCTGAATGAAGGCTTCATCATTCATTTGCGGCGTTCAAACTGTTTTGCGCTCCTTTTGTCCTCTGATTGTTGCAATATTCCCTCCTCGTGTTCCCTTTTCATATTACGCCTGTTTATTTGGCCGCTTGCATCCAACACACGTGTGCCTGGGGACTTTGAGGAAATTTGGAATTAAAATTGAGTTCATTCAGTGTGCATCAATTACTTCTGCTGAATTTTCCTCAATGCAAATAAGTCTGTGCTCATAAAAGGAGCGCTTGTACTTGAAATAATTAATTTTCCTCTTTTCAAAAGCCGGCGAATGAGCGGTTGACATTGTTTTAATGTTTTCGAACTCTACCAGGAGAAAGATAATCAGGCATTTCTTTAATATTACCTTTGAATAATATACAGCTATTTGTGTTTTCTATTCAAAGACAGGGCGAGAAGCCATCTCTGTGGAGCTGTAGCCATTAGCCACACAGCAGGGCAAAGTGGCTTCACTGAGAATCGTAGCCTCATTGGTGTGAGTGTATGAGTGTATATGCATGAGTGTATATGAGTGGTTGTGGGCCTGCCCAGAGAGGAGAGGAGAGTTGGTGTTGAGTCTATAAGGATGAACTCTAGCTGAAGTCGGTTCAGGACAGCCATGTGGCCTGGGGGCCAGGGCTCTATCAGGGTTAATCCATGTGCAGGCAAGCCCTAGAGCACTTGGAGCTGACAGGGCTGGCCCCGGGGCCACTCTCTCTCCCCTCCACTCTCCTCACACACACAGAGATGAGAGGAGAAGTGGGGATTCTCAGGGTTAAATATAAAGTCACATTGGTTTATCTGAAGTGCAGGAGAAGTATATGTGGTGTTTTCATACAGTCATGATGAGACATTGATAACGACTGGTAGATTTTATAGTGTTTTCTTACAGTGGTTTGTGTGTTTAACAATCTTTATTATTCAGAATGTATAGCCTGTGTGTCCTTTGTCAAAAGTAATACTTATATTTGATGATTCTATGGTTTTCTATGGTTAATTGCTGTTTCTGCTCAATTATTTTATGTTCACACTTCAAACTTTTGCTGTAGAGTAACCTAAAGTAAAATCTTCATCTCAATCATGATTTTCCCATCAACATACCCAAATATCTTGTGCTGTTTTGATATGATACATGGAAGAGGAGGTTTCTTTCTCTCTGGAATACCGTGTGCAGTATGTGGATCCACAGTGGCTTTTCCCCCTCCGTCTACACCCCTCCCCAGCCCCTCAGAGCTGCTGTTGACTAACAAGTTGTGGCTCTTTTCTCTTTCGGCGGTGGGTGCAAGACAACTACTTGAGACGAGAGAGGGAGATTTATCCTGCAGACCTCTTGGAGCTACTCAAGCAGAAAGATGCTGTGTGGAGAGAGATGCTCTCTCACCCCCCTCTCTCTGTCCCTCTCTCTGTCTCCCTCTTACTCACTCCCCCCGTCCCTCCCTCCCTCACTCTCTCTCCCCCTCCCCTCTCTCCCTCTCCGCTTTCTCCCTCACTCCCCTCTCTCCCTCTCCCCTCTCTCTCCCCCTCCTCTCTCTCTCCCGCCCCTCTCCCTCCCTCCCCTCTCTCTCTCTCTCTCTCTCTCGCTCTCTCTGCAGCATTTTGTATTTTTAATGAGCTTCCTTACAAACACTGTGGGCTTGCCTATTCTCTCTTCTCTCCTCAGAGTAGGCTCAAAGGAGTCTTGTCCTAATTAAGTAGGCTAGGGCTGTATGTGATAGCCTACAGTGCAGCTCACATGACTTTTTCATCATTTTTTGGGAGCTTCACTTCACAAGATCAAACTTGTGATCTTGACAACTTATGTTGCATTATTAGCACATTTTTTGTTTAAAAGTTTCCTTGCTTGTATAGTTACAACAAAATAGTTGCATTTTGTATCACTTGGAATTTAGATTTTTGTTTGTTAGTGAGACAGATCTCAATTCTATGTGGTTTGAGGAGTTTATGTGAAGATGTTATGCAGCATTGTACAGTGTTCTAAGACTGATATTCAAGCCTGGATAAAACGGTCACTCTTTGTGGATGAAGCACCCACTTTTCTGAACTGGGGTCAGTTATTTTCTTCTTTGATCTTCTCTTCCTTTTGAAGGAAACAGTGAATGAAAAGCTCCAGCTCCTCCGCTGTGTCCTTCTCTCCCTGCAATTACCCAACAGTACTTTTATATGCATGCCAATGGTTTTAAAATGGTCTTTTCTTCCCTTTCAAGCTATATTTCATTGTTGGTGCCAGTGGGCTGTGTCTATTTATTTAGGGGTAATTGGTGAGAGAAACAAGGAACTAGTGAAGTACATCCACTTATCTCACTTCCCTTCAGAGCAAGCTGGAGCATCTTGGTTGGCAGGACAATATGCCCATAATGTCTATTTTATACCTAGATAGACAAACACAATCAAGGCCGGGTTCCTCATTGTCCCAGTGCCGTTTGAAATGGTCTCCGACTACACGGTTTGTAGCAGAGCTGGCTGTAGGCCCTCGAAGACGACCTTTGAAAAGCCTCCCTCCCCCCCAACCGGCATTATCTAATGATTTCACTTACACCTCCCTTATTTAACACTGTCATGGAAAGCAAGGAATCCGCCATTCATAATTTACATGTCATTTGCTGCCTCATATTGTGTGAAATTTAATTACAGCGCTCAGATTGTGGCCAGTGCCCGTTTGTCTCAGGCAGAGCTCACAATGCGGCATTGATGTGAGCCGAGCGGCGCTCGCAGTCTCCTTTTTATCACATCACCTTCTGCTGCAGCCATCAAGTCCGCTCAGTCCCCTCTTTCACTCCTTTGTCAGGAAAATGAGAGAAGTTGACCCCCATTTTCATTTAAAAATCCAGGCCATCATATAAAAGATTCAGTTTGAAAAGATTTAATTCAGTGCTCCGTCACAATAGAATATACGGATATCTTTTTGGGGGAGGAAAGTGATTACTCCTCTTAACAACTATCAAAGAGGTTTTTATAACTTCCACTGAGTTGGAAAGATAAATTAAAATGGTTGCTCAACTCCCAGGTGTTTAGCCTAGTCGGTGGATAAATGAATACAAATAGAAATAAAACATTGTTAGATTTTCATGTTGTTTCCAGCCGGTAGCTAATTGTATGGCGCTCTTTGCAACAAACAGTTTGGAGTGTATCCTAAGAGAGGGGGACTCTTTTCTGTACTGGACTGGGAATCACTAATGGCATATTATTCAACGTTTTAGCCATTTTCTGAAAGTTTCCTCTAAATCAAAGGCGCCGCGCAGGGCTGGGTAATTGCGGGCTGCTCGGCCTCCTGCTGAGTGCTGCGTATGACTGTAATCCTCCTGACAACTCTAACTCTGCCCCAGCCTGGCAGACAGCCCAGTCAGCCCAGTCCACAGCCAAACACACTGAAGACTGAATTAAGAGGATGAAGAGGATAATTATTAGATTCAGAAACAGTTTCCCAGAAAGAAGACTGTTGGTATTCGGGGCTGTGAAGAAGTGTTTATGGTGCTGGCGATGCTGGGCTTGAACAATGAAGCATCAGAGGCATCAGAGTTGGTGGATCAGTTCAGTAAGAAGATGAAGGGCGGTGTTGGAGAGAGAAATGGACTGGTGCAGCTGACCTCACTGTTCAGTGATGGTCTTGTAAAGAAAAAAATCATGATTTTCTAGGTTGACTCTTGATTTCTTGTACTGCTAAATGTAGAATATCAAGTTGAGTCATATTCATGTATTTGCAGCACATTCAGTTGATGTTAGATCTACAAGTATTTATTACTTATCTTTAACTCCTTGGTTGATCTAGCTGTGGTCTTTTTTAAAGCTTTTAGTTGAAGATGGGGTGAAGCCAGAGGGGTTTTAATGAGGCTAGACAGAGCAGACAGACAGAGGAGAGGTGTATTTGTGTGTGAGACTGGTCACAGAACCGACACAGAGATAACTTTCTGTCTGCTGAAAGCTGCACTGATGATCACCTCTCTCCTTTATACATGGTTACATTTCCCTTTGGATCAGCATCTATCTATATGTACTTACTATGTATTAAAGCAGACACTACACTACATAATTGGTACCCCTGTGTGAGGGAAACCCTCAACATTACCGTTAGCCGGTAATTGGCAGCTTTTGGCAGCTTTTGGCAGATAAAAAAAATGAAAAGCCGATAAATGAAATTGTTGCAGGCTAAATTAACCGGAGAAAAAAAACATTGCCAAACAATACTTTCTGTTAGTCGATGGAAATACATTTGACCGTCATGCTTATCAGTCTATAGGTTCATTTGCACATTTTCACAGAATTGAATTGGTGCGTGTGTATTCTCTTTAGTCATCATGTGTCTTATTTATCACACTCACACTGCATACAGGGCCTGTATTGAGCGGAATATCAGTGCTGTAGATACTGAAGATCCTCTGCTTGTTGCGGCTGGAGTGAAACGTGCACTTTTATGCAGTAAACCCATTCATTGTGAAACAATTCTAGATGCAGTTGCGTGTTAAAAACTGTTATGATGGCCACGATTTAAAAGAGAAACTTTCTCAACTGGTAATTGAAGCGCGCCTCCATTTTACAATGTCAGCTGGAGGCAGTATGCATTTTGAAAACATGTACTTAATTGTTTGAAACCTGAACATTTGACTTCATATTATGAGGCATGTCTTAACTTCCTTCAAAGGAACCTAGCCAAAATCCCACCATTGAAACGTGGAGAAAAGTATTTTATAAAGACTTTCATGTATGCCACTGAAACCAGCATTTCTCTCCTGTTCTAATGGTTTTCATATCAACTTCCTTTCATTATCCAGAAGCCAAAGGCACAATCCTAGTAATATCAGCAACCAATCCACTTTAGAGTCACTCTCTTTCTTCGTTTCCAACTGACTTTTTAATCTCTGTCACATATGGAACCTCTCAGGTGCCCTCTTTAGAATGCTCCCTGATGGGCCGCCCCCAGGTGGTGAGGGTAGGCAACAACACATCCATCACTGCTTGGTACGGTAACTGCTTGGCATCCAACCACAAGAGGGTAGTGCATACGGCCCAGTACATCACTGGGGACAAGCTCCCTGCAATCCAGGAACTTTATACCAGGTGGTGTCAGAGGAAGGCCTTAAGAATTGTCAGAATGGACTTCCTCTGACACCGCCTGGTGTAGAGGTCCTGGATGGCAGGCAGCTTTGCCCCAGTGATGTACTGGGCCGTACGCACTACCCTCTGTAGTGTCTTGCGGTCTGAGGCTGAGCAATTGCCGTACCAGGTAGTGATGCAACCATGCTCTCGATGTTGCAGCTGAAGAACCTTTTGAGGATCTCAGGACCCATGCCAAATCTTTTTAGTTTCCTGAGGGGGAATAGGCTTTGACATGCCCTCTTCATGACTGTCATGGTGTGTTTGGACCATTCTAGTTTGTTGTTGATGTGGACACCAAGGAACTTGAAGCTCTCAACCTGCTCCACTACAGCCCCGTCGATGAGAATGGGGACGAGCTCGGTGCTCCTTTCCTGTAGTCCACAATCATCTCCTTCATCTTGGTTACGTTGAGGGATAGGTTGTTATTCTGACACCACCAGGCCAGGTCTCTGACCTCCTCCCTATAGGCTGTCTCGTCGTTGTCGGTGATCAGGCCTGCCACTGTTGTGTCGTCTGGAAACTTAATGGTGGTGTTGGAGTCGTGCCTGGCCATGCAGTCGTGGGTGAACAAGGAGTACAGGAGGGGACTGAGCACACACCCCTGAGGAGCCCCCGTGTTGAGGATCAGCATGGCGGATGTGTTGCTACCTAACCTCACCATCTGGGGCGGCCCGTCAGGAATTCCAGGATCCAATTGCAGAGAGAGGTGTTTAGTCCCAGGTTCCTTAGCTTAGTGATGAGCTTTGAGGGTACTATGGTGTTGAACGCTGCGCTGTAGTCAATGAATAACATTCTCACATAGGTGTTCCTTTTGTCCAGCTGGGAATTGGCAGTGTGGAGTGCAATAGAGATTGCATCATCTGTTGAACTGTTTGGGCGGTATGCAAGTGGGTCTAGGGTTTCTGGGATAATGGTGTTGATGTGAGCCATTACCAACCTTTCAAAGCACTTCATGGCTACGGACGTGAGTGCTACAGGTCTGTAGTCATGTAGGCAGGTTGCCTTTGTGTTCTTGGGCACAGGGACTATGGTGGTCTGCTTGAAACATGTTGGTATTACAGACTCAATCAGGGACATGTTGAAAATGTCAGTGAAGACACCTGCCAGTTGGTCAGCACATGCCCGGAGCACACGTCCTGGTAATCTCTCTGGCCCCGCAGCCTTGTGTATGTTGACCTGTTTAAAGGTCTTACTCACGTCGGCTACGGAGAGCGTGATCACACAGTCGTCCAGAACAGCTGATGCTCTCATGAATGCCTCAGTGTTGCTTGCCTCGAAGTGAGCATAGAAGTCATTTAGCCCATCTGGTAGGCTCGTGTCACTGGGCAGCTCGCGGCTATGCTTCCCTTAGAAGTCTGTAATAGTTTGCATGCCCTGCCACATCCGACGAGCGTCGGAGCCGGTGTAGTATGATTCAGTCTTAGCCCTGTATTGACTCTTTGCCTGTTTGATGGTTCGTCGCAGGGCATAGTGGGATTTCTTGTAAGCTTCCGGGTTAGAGTGGGTCTAGGGTTTTGATACACACAGGAAACTGTTGCGCGTGAAAAACCCAGCAGCGTTGCAGTTCTTGACACACTCAAACAGGTGCGCCTGGCTCCTACTACCATACCATGTTCAAAGGCACTTAAATATTTTGTCTTGCCAATTCACCCTATGAATGGCACACATACACAGTCCATGTCTGAAATGTCGCAAGGCTTAAAAAGCCTTCTTTAACCTGTCTCCTCACCTTCATCTACACTGATTGAAGTGGATTTAACAAGTGACATCAATAAGGGATGATAGCTTTCACCTGGTCAGTCGATGTCATGGAGAGAGCTAGTGTTCCTAATGTTTTGTACACTCATGGCATGTACATATTTACCTCAATTACCTCTTACCCCTGTACATAAGTAAGCATTTCTACACCTGTGACAAATATTTGATTTGAATTGTGTTTTCCTGTAAATTGTATTTTGGCGAATTATGTTTTGTTGGCTGTTTCATTACAGGAGTTGCATGTTCTGTTAAGATGAATTTCCATACGTCTGTCATTCTGAGCACCGTGGGTGGACAACCTAATGGATTACTCACCCAATGAATATGGGTCCGGTACATTTCTCAAATTAAAATCTTCCTGATCACGTTGTCCATTTTCTGAATGGAAACCCTGACATACACACAAGCACACACACCCCCTTAAAAACATTTGTTTTCTGTGTGGACCCCAGGAAGAGTTGCCTTGGCAACAGCTGATGGGGATCCTAATAAAACTCTAAATACAGAGCAATGTTTTCTGTCCAGTGAAATGACCACGATTCTGTCATTTTGACTAAATAGACTGGGCATTGTCGTCCTCATCAGCAGTGTCCCGCTCTAGCAGTCCTTACCCAGAGTGAGATCCCCTCTGACAGGCACAATGCATCGGAACAGTGCCCTTCTCTCCAGCACCACCACACCATACCGACACCAGGGACCACTCCACTGACTCATAGTGTGTCACACTACATACATGTCCAATGTACCTAAAGTCTGTGAGAGGCCTGGCTTGGGGTCTCAGGGCAACTACTGTAATACTCCCAGGACTAATGATAGGCAGCAGTTCTCCCTCACCATTAACACCCAGTACTCCATACATAGAATAAGGATTTAATCTAGCATTATGGGGCAATCAAGTCTGAGTTGAATTTTATTGAGACAGAGAGTCAACCTGTTTAACACACATAATATAAGAAAATTCATCAAACTCAACAGATTCCAAACAACAACAGCATGGCAAAAGACCATGCAACAGGCAACTGCATGAGGAGAGACCTTGGGAATGTGAAAAAAGAGCAGGCTGTGAATTTTTGACAGGCTGGTTGGGTTGATGTCTCGTTTGCTGTGACACCCTGTAAACCCTAAAGGTGTCTGAATGAATGGACCCAGGACTCACCTACTGGTGGATAAACAGAAGAGCTAGCCCACAGGGACAGCAACACAGGGAGGACTAACTCAGGCTAAACAGAAGAGCTAGCCCACAGGGACAGAAACACAGGGAGGACTAACTCAGCCTAAACAGAAGAGCTAGCCCACAGGGACAGCAACACAGGGAGGACTAACTCAGCCTAAACAGAAGAGCTAGCCCACAGGGACAGAAACACAGGGAGGACTAACTCAGGCTAAACAGAAGAGCTAGCCCACAGGGACAGAAACACAGGGAGGACTAACTCAGCCTAAACAGAAGAGCTAGCCCACAGGGACAGCAACACAGGGAGGACTAACTCAGCCTAAACAGAAGAGCTAGCCCACAGGGCCAGAAACACAGGGAGGACTAACTCAGCCTAAACAGAAGAGCTAGCCCACAGGGCCAGAAACACAGGGAGGACTAACAGCCTAAACAGAAGAGCTAGCCCACAGGGACAGCAACACAGGGAGGACTAACTCAGCCTAAACAGAAGAGCTAGCCCACAGGGACAGAAACACAGGGAGGACTAACTCAGCCTAAACAGAAGAGCTAGCCCACAGGGACAGAAACACAGGGAGGACTAACTCAGCCTAAACAGAAGAGCTAGCCCACAGGGACAGCAACACAGGGAGGACTAACTCAGACTAAACATAATAGCTAGCCCACAGGGACAGAAACACAGGGAGGACTAACTCAGCCTAAACAGAAGAGCTAGCCCACAGGGACAGAAACACAGGGAGGACTAACTCAGCCTAAACAGAAGAGCTAGCCCACAGGGACAGAAACACAGGGAGGACTAACTCAGCCTAAACAGAAGAGCTAGCCCACAGGGCCAGAAACACAGGGAGGACTAACTCAGACTAAACAGAAGAGCTAGCCCACAGGGACAGCAACACAGGGAGGACTAACTCAGCCTAAACAGAAGAGCTAGCCCACAGGGCCAGAAACACAGGGAGGTCTAACTCAGACTAAACAGAAGAGCTAGCCCACAGGGCCAGAAACACAGGGAGGACTATAACTCAGACTGAGGCAAAAGCCTAATTCTTCCCACCATTGATTTGTCAGTTCAGTCTGACTATAGCAATGGGAAAGTAATAGATTGCAACGTACTCAATGAATTTCAGTACTGGAAAGTGTAAAGTTTTCCAAGAGGAAACCATTTGAGTCCTGAGAGAAAAACATAAACACTTCTAAATGACAGAGTAGATGAGTAGGATAGCTGAATCCAGAGCCATGAAGGTGCTGTGTGCTAATATGAGGCCCAGACCAGAATGGTTAAATTGGGGGGGACAATAGGCACAAGTGTCCAGCATGCCTGCTATAGTATGGAAGGTTACTATAGGCAACACCTTTTCAGTGCAGGCCTGCAAAATCCCTAGTGTGGTGGGGTTTTCTCTCAGGAGTGATGTCATCTTGGCACAAGCTTTCTTTTGAAAGGTCACCAGTGGCTTATGATGGGTTATTCCCAGTGGTCCTCTCTCCTGGACCCCACACCCTCCCTATCCCAGTGGTCCTCTCTCCTGGACCCCACTCCCTCCCTAGCCCAGTGGTCCTCACTCCTGGACCACACTCCCTCCCTAGCCCAGTGGTCCTCTCTCCTGGACCCCACACCCTTCCTATCCCAGTGGTCCTCTCTCCTGGATTCCACTCCCTCCCTATCCCAGTGGTCCTCTCTCCTGGACCCCACACCCTCCCTATCCCAGTGGTCCTCTCTCCTGGACCCCACTCCCTCCCTAGCCCAGTGGTCCTCACTCCTGGACCCCACTCCCTCCCTAGCCCAGTGATCCTCTCTCCTGGATTCCACTCCCTTCCTATCCCAGTGGTCCTCTCTCCTGGACCCCACTCCCTCCCTATCCCAGTGGTCCTCTCTCCTGGACCCCACTCCCTCCCTATCCCAGTGGTCCTCTCTCCTGGATTCCACTCCCTCCCTATCTCAGTGGTCCTCTCTCCTGGATTCCACTCCCTCTCTATCCCAGTGGTCCTCTCTCCTGGATTCCACTCCCTTCCTATCCCAGTGGTCCTCTCTCCTGGATTCCACTCCCTTCCTATCCCAGTGGTCCTCTCTCCTGGATTCCACTCCCTCCCTATCCCAGTGGTCCTCTCTCCTGGATTCCACTCCCTTCCTATCCCAGTGGTCCTCTCTCCTGGATTCCACTCCCTCCCTATCCCAGTGGTCCTCTCCTGGATTCCACTCCCTCCCTATCCCAGTGGTCCTCTCTCCTGGATTCCACTCCCTCCCTATCCCAGTGGTCCTCTCTCCTGGACCCCACTCCCTCCCTATCCCAGTGGTCCTCTCTCCTGGATTCCACTCCCTCCCTATCCCAGTGGTCCTCTCTCCTGGATTCCATTCCCTCCCTATCCCAGTGGTCCTCTCTCCTGGATTCCACTCCCTCCCTATCCCAGTGGTCCTCTCTCCTGGATTCCACTCCCTCCCTATCCGAGTGGTCCTCTCTCCTGGACCCCACACCCTCCCTATCCCAGTGGTCCTCTCTCCTTGACCCCACTCCCTCCCTATCCCAGTGGTCCTCTCTCCTGGACCCCACACCCTGCCTATCCCAGTGGTCCTCTCTCCTGGATTCCACTCCCTTCCTATCCCAGTGGTCCTCTCTCCTGGATTCCACTCCCTTCCTATCCCAGTGGTCCTCTCTCCTGGATTCCACTCCCTTCCTATCCCAGTGGTCCTCTCTCCTGGATTCCACTCCCTTCCTATCCCAGTGGTGCTCTCTCCTGGATTCCACTCCCTCCCTATCCCAGTGGTCCTCTCTCCTGGATTCCACTCCCTTCCTATCCCAGTGGTCCTCTCACCCGGACCCCACACCCTCCCTATCCCAGTGGTCCTCTCTCCTGGACCCCACACCCTCCCTATCCCAGTGGTCCTCTCTCCTGGACCCCACTCCCTCCCTAGCCCAGTGGTCCTCACTCCTGGACGCCACACCCTGCCTATCCCAGTGGTCCTCTCTCCTGGATTCCAATCTCCCTTCCTATCCCAGTGGTCCTACATTTACATTTACATTTAAGTCATTTAGCAGACGCTCTTATCCAGAGCGACTTACAAATTGGTGCATTCACCTTATGACATCCAGTGGGACAGTCACTTAACAATAGTGCATCTAAAACTTAGGGGGGGGGGTGAGAGGGATTACTTATCCTATCCTAGGTATTCCTTAAAGAGGTGGGGTTTCAGGTGTCTCCGGAAGGTGGTGATTGACTCCGCTGTCCTGGCGTCGTGAGGGAGTTTGTTCCACCATTGGGGGGCCAGGGCAGCGAACAGTTTTGACTGGGCTGAGCGGGAGCTGTACTTCCTCAGTGGTAGGGAGGCGAGCAGGCCAGAGGTGGATGAACGCAGTGCCCTTGTTTGGGTGTAGGGCCTGATCAGAGCCTGGAGGTACTGAGGTGCCGTTCCCCTCACAGCTCCGTAGGCAAGCACCATGGTCTTGTAGCGGATGCGAGCTTCAACTGGAAGCCAGTGGAGAGAACGGAGGAGCGGGGTGACGTGAGAGAAACTTGGGAAGGTTGAACACCAGACGGGCTGCGGCGTTCTGGATGAGTTGAAGGGGTTTAATGGCACAGGCAGGGAGCCCAGCCAACAGCGAGTTGCAGTAATCCAGACGGGAGATGACAAGTGCCTGGATTAGGACCTGCGCCGCTTCCTGTGTGAGGCAGGGTCGTACTCTGCGGATGTTGTAGAGCATGAACCTACAGGAACGGGCCACCGCCTTGATGTTGGTTGAGAACGACAGGGTGTTGTCCAGGATCACGCCAAGGTTCTTGGCGCTCTGGGAGGAGGACACAATGGAGTTGTCAACCGTGATGGCGAGATCATGGAACGGGCAGTCCTTCCCCGGGAGGAAGAGCAGCTCCGTCTTGCCGAGGTTCAGCTTGAGGTGGTGATCCGTCATCCACACTGATATGTCTGCCAGACATGCAGAGATGCGATTCGCCACCTGGTCATCAGAAGGGGGAAAGGAGAAGATTAATTGTGTGTCGTCTGCATAGCAATGATAAGAGAGACCATGTGAGGTTATGACAGAGCCAAGTGACTTGGTGTATAGCGAGAATAGGAGAGGGCCAAGAACAGAGCCCTGGGGGACACCAGTGGTGAGAGCGCGTGGTGAGGAGACAGATTCTCGCCACTCCACCTGGTAGGAGCGACCTGTCAGGTAGGACGCAATCCAAGCGTGGGCCGCGCCGGAGATGCCCAACTCGGAGAGGGTGGAGAGGAGGATCTGATGGTTCACAGTATCGAAGGCAGCCGATAGATCTAGAAGGATGAGAGCAGAGGAGAGAGAGTTAGCTTTAGCAGTGCGGAGCGCCTCCGTGATACAGAGGAGAGCAGTCTCAGTTGAATGACTAGTCTTGAAACCTGACTGATTTGGATCAAGAAGGTCATTCAGAGAGAGATAGCGGGAGAGCTGGCCAAGGACGGCACGTTCAAGAGTTTTGGAGAGAAAAGAAAGAAGGGATACTGGTCTGTAATTGTTGACATCGGAGGGATCGAGTGTAGGTTTTTTCAGAAGGGGTGCAACTCTCGCTCTCTTGAAGACGGAAGGGACGTAGCCAGCGGTCAGGTATGAGTTGATGAGCGAGGTGAGGTAAGGGAGAAGGTCTCCGGAAATGGTCTGGAGAAGAGAGGAGGGGATAGGGTCAAGCGGGCAGGTTGTTGGGCGGCCGGCCGTCACAAGACGCGAGATTTCATCTGGAGAGAGAGGGGAGAAAGAGGTCAGAGCACAGGGTAGGGCAGTGTGAGCAGAACCAGCGGTGTCGGTTGACTTAGCAAACGAGAATCGGATGTCGTCGACCTTCTTTTCAAAATGGTTGATGAAGTCATCTGCAGAGAGGGAGGAGGGGGGGGAGGATTCAGGAGGGAGGAGAAGGTGGCAAAGAGCTTCCTAGGGTTAGAGGCAGATGCTTGGAATTTAGCGTGGTAGAAAGTGGCTTTAGCAGCAGAGACAGAGGAGGAAAATGTAGAGAGGAGGGAGTGAAAGGATGCCAGGTCCGCAGGGAGGCGAGTTTTCCTCCATTTCCGCTCGGCTGCCCGGAGCCCTGTTCTGTGAGCTCGCAATGAGTCATCGAGCCACGGAGCGGGAGGGGAGGACCGAGCCGGCCTGGAGGATAGGGGACATAGAGAGTCATGGGATGCAGAGAGGGAGGAGAGGAGGGTTGAGGAGGCAGAATCAGGAGATAGGTGGGAGAAGGTTTGAGCGGAGGGAAGAGATGATAGGATGGAAGAGGAGAGAGTAGCGGGGAGAGAGAGCGAAGGTTGGGACGGCGCGATACCATCCGAGTAGGGGCAGTGTGGGAGGTGTTGGATGAGAGCGAGAGGGAAAAGGATACAAGGCAGTGGTTGGAGACTTGGAGGGGAGTTGCAATGAGGTTAGTGGAAGAACAGCATCTAGTAAAGATGAGGTCGAGCGTATTGCCTGCCTTGTGAGTAGGGGGGGAAGGTGAGAGGGTGAGGTCAAAAGAGGAGAGGAGTGGAAAGAAGGAGGCAGAGAGGAAAGAGTCAAAGGTAGACGTGGGGAGGTTAAAGTCGCCCAGAACTGTGAGAGGTGAGCCGTCCTCAGGAAAGGAGCTTATCAAGGCATCAAGCTCATTGATGAACTCTCCGAGGGAACCTGGAGGGCGATAAATGATAAGGATGTTAAGCTTGAAAGGGCTAGTAACTGTGACAGCATGGAATTCAAAGGAGGCGATAGACAGATGGGTAAGGGGAGAAAGAGAGAATGACCACTTGGGAGAGATGAGGATCCCGGTGCCACCACCCCGCTGACCAGACGCTCTCGGGGTGTGCGAGAACACGTGGGCGGACGAAGAGAGAGCAGTAGGAGTAGCAGTGTTGTCTGTGGTGATCCATGTTTCCGTCAGTGCCAAGAAGTCGAGGGACTGGAGGGAGGCATAGGCTGAGATGAACTCTGCCTTGTTGACCGCAGATTGGCAGTTCCAGAGGCTACCGGAGACCTGGAACTCCACGTGGGTCGTGCGCGCTGGGACCACCAGAGTAGGGTGGCCGCGGCCACGCGGTGTGGAGCGTTTGTATGGTCTGTGCAGAGAGGAGAGAACAGGGATAAACAGACACATAGTTGACAGGCTACAGAAGAGGCTACGCTAATGCAAAGGAGATTGGAATGACAAGTGGACTACACGTCTCGAATGTTCAGAAAGTTAAGCTACGTAGCAAGAATCTTATTGACTAAAATGATTAAAATGATACAGTACTGCTGAAGTAGGCCAGCTGGCAGTGGGTGCGTTGTTGACACTACACTAATCAAGTCGTCCTCTCTCCTGGATTCCACTCCCTTCCTATCCCAGTGGTCCTCTCTCCTGGATTCCACTCCCTTCCTATCCCAGTGGTCCTCTCTCCTGGATTCCACTCCCTTCCTATCCCAGTGGTGCTCTCTCCTGGATTCCACTCCCTCCCTATCCCAGTGGTCCTCTCTCCTGGATTCCACTCCCTCTCTATCCCAGTGGTCCTCTCTCCTGGATTCCACTCCCTTCCTATCCCAGTGGTCCTCTCTCCTGGATTCCACTCCCTCTCTATCCCAGTGGTCCTCTCTCCTGGATTCCACTCCCTTCCTATCCCAGTGGTGCTCTCTCCTGGATTCCACTCCCTTCCTATCCCAGTGGTCCTCTCTCCTGGATTCCACTCCCTTCCTATCCCAGTGGTGCTCTCTCCTGGATTCCACTCCCTCCCTATCCCAGTGGTCCTCTCTCCTGGATTCCACTCCCTTCCTATCCCAGTGGTCCTCTCACCCGGACCCCACACCCTCCCTATCCCAGTGGTCCTCTCTCCTGGACCCCACACCCTCCCTATCCCAGTGGTCCTCTCTCCTGGACCCCACTCCCTCCCTAGCCCAGTGGTCCTCACTCCTGGACCCCACTCCCTCCCTAGCCCAGTGGTCCTCTCTCCTGGATTCCACTCCCTTCCTATCCCAGTGGTCCTCTCTCCTGGAACCCACTCCCTCCCTATCCCAGTGGTCCTCTCTCCTGGACCCCACTCCCTCCCTATCCCAGTGGTCCTCTCTCCTGGACCCCACTCCCTCCCTATCCCAGTGGTCCTCTCTCCTGGATTCCACTCCCTCCCTATCCCAGTGGTCCTCTCTCCTGGATTCCACTCCCTCCCTATCCCAGTGGTCCTCTCTCCTGGACCCCACACCCTCCCTATCCCAGTGGTCCTCTCTCCTGGATTCCACTCCCTTCCTATCCCAGTGGTCCTCTATCCTGGATTCCACTCCCTTCCTATCCCAGTGGTCCTCTCTCCTGGATTCCACTCCCTTCCTATCCCAGTGGTCCTCTCTCCTGGATTCCACTCCCTTCCTATCCCAGTGGTCCTCTCTCCTGGATTCCACTCCCTCCCTATCCCAATGGTCCTCTCTCCTGGATTCCACTCCCTCCCTATCCCAGTGGTCCTCTCACCCGGACCTGACTCGTACCATCATGACCCACCCTCTCTAAGTGTGATTCATGGCTCCTTCCACCTCCCTGGTACACACCAAAAGGCCTAGTTAACATTACAGCTCCTTTATGTTGGAGGGTCTTAGAAAAGAGGTCCTCTTCTCAGCACATGGACACACAAATAGACCTACATCATGTATTATTACATAATGGGGATTGTTTTTCATTTCTTTATTGATGCATTGTCTGGCTGTATCCCTTAACAAATCTGCGCCCAAATTTGAAATCATTTTTGTGAGTATGGAAAATTGCCGGGATTCCCCACTTCAGCTCATGAAACATGGGACCAACACTACATGATGTGTCTGCAAGTGTATCCCCCACCAGCTGTGGCACTCCTCCCACCAAGGCTCTGCCAGATAGTGCCCCTCTTTTTGGAGCTGCCTGACACAGTAACACCTGGGTGGCCTTTTTTAGCTGTGAAACGCAGCTCATTTAAACTGTGCTTGAACTTCATGTTGTGTGCTTGGAAATGTCTCGTCAGAGGACAGAGTTCCAGCCCTCTCCATGCAGAGCTCTGCTTGTAAATAGTGTCACTTCCAGGCCCAGTCAGGCCCTGTCTGAGAAACCTGATGAATGAAATATTGTCCCAATGCTCCACATGTATTAACATACAGTACAGAGCTACTGTAACAGGGAAGTAATGGGTAAAACCAACTCCAGACCTGGGCTATTGTTACTGTTGATATTATTAAGGGGTATTATTATAGTCACTTTACCCCTACCTGCATGTACAAATAGAGGTGTCACTACAGCAAAGAGCTGGAGGTGTCGCTAGAGGTGTCACTACAGCAAACAGCTGGAGGCAGGGCTTTCTCCTATAGAGTTCAATTTTTATGGAATGGTCTGCCTATGCATGTGAGAGATGCAGACTCAACCTTTAAGTCTTTATTAAAGACTCATCTCTTCAGCAGGTCCTATGATTGAGTGTAGTCTGGCCCAGGAGTGTGAAGGTGAATGGAAAGGCTCTGGAGCAACGAACCTTCCTTGCTGACTCTGCCTGGCCGGTTCCCTTCTCTCCACTAGGATTCTCTGCCTCTAACCCTATTACAGGGGCTGAGTCACTGGCTTAATGGTGCTCTTCCATGTCGTCCCTAGGAGGGGTGCGTCGCTTGAGTGGGTTGAGTCACTGACGTGATCTTCCTGTCCGGGTTGACGCCCCCCTTTGGGTTGTGCCGTGGCGGAGATCTTTGTGGGCTATACTCTGCCTTGTCTCAGGATGGTAAGTTGGTGGTTGAAGATAATCCCTCTAGTGGTGTGGGGCCTGTGGGTGAGTGGGTGGGGTTATATCCTGCCTGTTTGGCCCTGTCCGAGGGTATCGTCGGATGGGGCCTCAGTGTCTTCCGACCCCTCCTGTCTCAGCCTCCAGTATTTATGGTGCAGAAGTTTATGTGTTTGGGGGCTAGGGTCAATCTGTTATATCTAGAGTATTTCTCCTGTTATCCGGTGTCCTGTGTGAATTTAAGTACGCTCTCTCTAATTCTCTCTCTCTTTCTCTCTTTTTATCTCTTTCTTTCTCTCTTTCTCTCTTTCCATATTTATTTCTTTCTCTAGAAGGACCTGAGCCCTAGGACCATGCCTCAGGACTACCTGGCCTGATGACTCCTTGCTGTCCCCAGTCCACCTGGCCGTGCTGCTGCTCCAGTTTCAACTGTTCTGCCTGCGGCTATGGAACCCTGTCCTGTTCACCGGATGTGCTACCTGTCCCAGACCTGCTGTTTTCAACACTCTAGAGACAGCAGGAGCAGTAGAGATACTCTGAATGATCGGCTATGAAAAGCCAACTGACATTTACTCCTGAGGTGCTGACTTGCTGCACCCTCTACAACCACTGTGATTATTATTATTTGGCCCTGCTGGTCATTTATGAACATTTTAACATCTTGGCCATGTTCTGTTATAATCTCCACCCGGCGCAGCCAGAAGAGGACTGGCCACCCCACATAGCCTGGTTCCTCTCTAGGTGTCTTCCTAGGTTCTGGCCTTTCTAGGGAGTTTTTCCTAGCCACCGTGCTTCTACACCAGCATTGCTTTCTGTTTGGGGTTTTAGGCTGGGTTTCTGTACAGCACTTTGTGACTTCAGCTGATGTAAGAAGGGCTTTATAAATACATTTGATTGATACAAATGACCTTGATTAACACATTGACTCGGTACCAGTACCCCCTTGTATATAGCTTCGTTATTGTTACTTTATTGTAGTACTTTTTATTTATTTTTGACTTTAGTTTATTTAGTAAATATTTTCTTAACTCTATTAAGGGCTTATGCCATTTAGGGCACACCGAGTGGTGCAGTGGTCTAAGACACTACATCTCAGTGTTAGAGGTGGCACTACAGACAACCAGGTTCAAATCCAGGCTGTATCACAACTGGCTGTGATTTGGAGTCCCATAGGTCAGTGTGCAATTGGGCCAGTGTAGGCTGTCATTGTAAATACGTTTTTTTTCTTAACTGACTTGCCTAGTTTTAAAAAAGCATTTCAGGGTAAGTGGTATTTGGCGCATGTGACAAATAAATAACATTTGATTTGATTATTTGAATGTCCTTTCAACATACCTGACATATTTGATGCTATTATAGCAAAATAGTGACAAATGATCTAAGTGATTGGGTTGCAATGAGATGATTACAGTAACTAATAACCGTATTGATGAACACGCTGGACCACTCATCCCCAGGCTGTCCTATCACCATCCTGTCATCTGTATAGTGGCTGTCAGACCACTCCAGCAGATCCAATACAAGGTGCATCTCCATTGTGCGGCTGGGCTCCACACTCCTCTTTAAACCTGAGAAATATTTGCTTTTGCTCATTTTACGGCTAATTAAGCTGACGTCTCCAGGCTAGAGCTACACGTAGAGGCGACAGCCAATCAGAGGATCTGTTCTGCACAAGGCTGTGCATGTTCTCTACTAAAATGAACAAGAACATTTAAGCACAGAAAAATGTATATCGATGATTTCTGGCGAGAAAAATATAGCTAAGTGGCCTGAGAATATTTGTAGATTTTTAGTATATCACAAATCCTAACAAATCCTAACAATTGTAGGTGAGATCAGAACATTCCAGTGTTTTTTGTTTTGTTAAAGAAAATGATATACAAAAAACATAAACGCTTTTTCAAACCTGATAGAATGATATGCCTGCTGATTGTACTGAAATAATTATTTAATGAGAGACATTGTTTGTAGCGCGATTATATGGAGTGAATCCATACTAATAAAGGACTAGTTGAGATGAATCAAAGGGAATGGGTAGATGAGGAGGAGACTATTCACCTCTCAGAGACCGTAGCCTGTTATAATACGTGGGGCTACAAGTTTTTCCAGACAGTGTATTTAATGTGAAGACAGCGCTTACATGAATTTTCCCCCTACACACTGTGCTGTCTTCATTCCTCCCCCCAGCCCCTCGGCGAGTGCTCGCTATGATCAAATATTGAACACTCACTGTCCTGTCGTGCCCAGCTTGCCTCACACCCCCTCAGGTCTGTACCAGGCCTACATCCCAACCTACAGACAATGGACTGGACTAGGCAGACTACCAGCTAAGTAGAACATATAGACCTTTAAACAGAATATGGATTTGCTTATTTGGACTTGTGTGGAATATTTTTTTTTTTACCACATACATATGCACCATAAATACCGACAGTGTAGTAGACCAGGAAAAACATTTATGTGAAAATAAATACATCAGATTTACACATTGCTTTTTGGTTCATAAAATCATCATCAAATCTCTCTCGTGTGCTATAGTTTTTTTTTATTAGAATGAAAAGTGGAAAAGCCCTTGAATAGCCCCAGAACAACACCTTGAATAGCCCTAGAACAACACCTTGAATAGCCCTAGAACAACACCTTGAATAGCCCCAGAACAACACCTTGAATAGCCCTAGAACAACACCTTGAATAGCCCCAGAACAACACCTTGAATAGCCCCAGAACACCTTGAATAGCCCCAGAACAACACCTTGAATAGCCCCAGAACAACACCTTGAATAGCCCCAGAACAACACCTTGAATAGCCCCAGAACAACACCTTGAATAGCCCCAGAACAACACCTTGAATAGCCCCAGAACAACACCTTGAATAGCCCCAGAACAAAACCTTGAATAGCCCCAGAACAACACCTTGAATAGCCCCAGAACAACACCTTGAATAGCCCCAGAACAACACCTTGAATAGCCCCAGAACAACACCTTGAATAGCCCCAGAACAACACCTTGAATAGCCCCAGAACAAAACATTGAATAGCCCCAGAACAAAACCTTGAATAGCCCCAGAACAACACCTTGTAATTCTGTATGTGTGACCGACTGTAGAGTTGAGTTCCATCTCAAGATGATTTAAGAAGCAGACATCTTTGAGTAGACAGCAGGGTAGAATTACTGTGGAACAAGTTTTGATGGCAATCTTACCCCTGGTTTACAGTGAGGTATGTGTTAGGGGTTTAGGTTCAGGCTAATGTTAGGGTAGGAGTTGCATCTTTCGCTGGAGTCAAAGAGGTTCGGATAGCACGTAGGGCTCCCTTAGTATAGCTCTATTTCTCCCTCCCTCCCTCCCTCCCTCGCTCTCTCGCTCTCTCTGTCTCTCTCTCTCTCTCTCTCTCTCTCTCTCTCTCTGTCTCTCTGTCTCTCTCTCTCTTTCTACATCTCTCTCTTTCTCCCTCCCTCCCTCCCTCCCTCCCTCCCTCTCTCTCTCTCTCTCTCTCTCTCTCTCTCTCTCTCTCTCTCTCTCTCTCTGTCTCTTGCTCTGTCTCTCTCTCTCTCTCTTGACATCATTTGAGTCAATTGGAGGTGTACCTGTGGATGTATTTCAAGGCCTACCTTTAAACTCAGTGCCTCTTTGCTTAACATCATGGGGAAATCAGTCAAAACCTCAGAAAAAAAATTGTAGACCTCCACAAGTCTGGTTCATCCTTGGGAGCAACTTCCAAACGCCTGACGGTACAACGTTCATCTGTACATACAATAGTAAGTATAAACACCATGGGACCACGCAGCCGTCATACCGCTCAGGAAGGAAACACAAGAAATTGACAAGAAGCTAAAGATCCTGTACAACGTTGTGTAATACTCCCTTCACAGAACCACGCAAACTGGCTCTAACCAGAATATAAAGAGGAGTGGGAGACCCCAGTGCACAACTGAGCAAGAGAACAAGTACATTAGAAACTTTAGTTTGAGAAACAGATTCCTCACAAGTCCTCAACTGGCAGCTTCATTAAATAGTGCCCACAAACTAAGTGTATGTAAACTTCCGACTTCAACTGTATAGATGATGTATTTTGCCTCTTCAAACATTTCTAATATGGTTTTAGAATTGGAGATAAAACCCCAGGAAAGATATACTTATTGAATTAGCACCTAATACTTCAGTTATTAGCCATAAAACCCAGCCAACGGAATTACAATGATGCTATAGTGAGGTTATTTTCCTAATCTCCATTTATTTAGGTCACAAATTATTCACTGGTTTAAGTCACATAAACACATTTAAACCTCACTTGAGCGCTATTCAATTAGACCCACTTTAGCCAAAATCCGCATAGTGGTTGTTTTGGAGGTGTCTGAGGTGGAACTGCATTAGAGCTGTCAAATCTACAAGTGGCTCCTGGCATTATACCTAAAGTGGACGTTGCCATTGGCTATACGGAGTCTGTAATCCCATGCAGCCTTTTTCCAAAGACTGGAATGTGAGATGTAATCTACACCTCCATTATGATGATAGAAACCCTCATTATTTATTTGAATAATTGAAAATTATTTCTATATAACCTCCTTCTGAACTTCTAACGCGAGTGGGTCTGGTCTTAGTGACAATGATCGCAAAATCAGCTGATCACCGATTTGACGGCTCCAATGCAGTTCCACCTCCAACACTTCCAAAACATCCGCTATGCGGTTGTCTGTCTGCTATCGCCGGTTAACGCTTAATCTGATTTAATCTGATTTAATCTGATTTAAATCTTTATATTGGATCCGTCCTGATCCTGGCTTCGCTTACACACAATCCACATCGCTTCCATTCCCACTTGTATGTAGATGGGGATTTTCATCATGACGAGAACACATGCTCTAATACTTTACATTGACCACAGGGCACGTGTGTAAACCAACAGTGGCAGTACAACGTGGTAAAGCATTGCAGAAAAATATGAACCTGGAGTAAAAAAAAGGAAAATTAATGCCTCTCAGATATGAATTGGACATATACTGTATGGTTGAACAGAAAGCTCCATGTATATGCCTTAAGTATTTAATCACGTTTTACTTAGTTAGACTTGTTTATCACATCAACTTAGAACTGCTTAAGGTGCACATCTGTTTACGAAGTATTGTATCTGTAGCAGGTTCCTGCCTACTCCTCCTCCATCCACAGGTGGGAAGAATGCAACAAAGGAGGGCAACTGCCATCCCGCCACCTCCCAGAGGCCCCTTGGCTGGGACAGCTGTGACAGTGGGACTCTTCCCTCAGTCCCCCCCTGCCCACCGCTGCCAGGATCGGCCAGGCCCGGCCAGGCTCCAGAGAGATGCTCGCTCTCTGTCTGTCTCTCTGGGCCCCGAGTCAAAAGGCTCATGAAAGCAGGAGTGGGTGAAGAGTGGAGATCTCGAGACAATCGTTCCCCCCCACAGCCCCTCCCCCGCTCCATCTGCTACAAATGTGTCTGTCCCCCCCTCTCTCTCCCTCCATCCATCCCTCCTCTGGTCTGTCCCTGACCTTGCTCCCCAGCTGGCCGCCATCATCTGATGTCACCTCACTCTTACACTACTGTCACTTACCTAGCTGGAATGATACACAGCCTAGACCACTACTGCACTCAAATCAACCCTTGATGTACAGTATTCAAATTCCAGTAAGTTAAGCATTCCAGAAGTGGTTTGTCATCCAATTTGACAAATCTCCACTTAGTCTTGTGTTAACAAAACCTGTAAATCAGACCCACCATTCAACCAGCCAGTGTAGTGTGTAGAGGAGTCTTGGAGAAGAAAGGGATCAGGGACTGAAGAGTCACTTCAGTTACAATCTAGTGGCTGCGGTTCTATCCGGAGCTCCATTCTTCACTTGTGTCCCTGTAAACACCCACAAAGGAGATGGTCATCAGGCACTTTCATTAGCCAGGAGATAAGTATGCCTGTGTGGACAGGACAGGAGCTGTCCTTTATCTGCACGGCTGGAGGGCTGAGGTGGTGTTGGGTAAGGGGGCGGATGAAGTGGCTCTTACTGCAAATTACAAGTCCTCTTATGAAAACCCTTCAGCAGGGAGAAAAGCACCCTTCTCATCCCCTCCTCATCCCACAGCATTGTTCATCAAGTGCCACTCTTAACCCCTTTTAACACGTTCTACGTTACCTTATGTGGATTTACACACAGAGCAGTGCTTAAACGGCCCTTTGTTAGGACTGTTGGCACACTGGCCTGCTCGGGGGAGGATTAGAGCTGCTGGTGTGGAGTTAGCATGGAACACCACCTCTACACTCCAATGACTCTCAGTCTGAGTGTGGTTTCACTTAGGATTATCAATGTAAGTGTTTGGCGTATGTCCACACACACATAGAGCACATGCAACAGAATGTGTACCAAGCTTAATCACTTGTGTTGGCATCTTATTCTGATGTGTTTTGTTGAGCTATGCTTGGTACAAAACTTTTTCAGAATATTGAAATGAGCTTATGTTTATACTTTGAGAGACTTGTTCCATTGCTGTATTCAACAGAAAGGCCTCTGCCACATTGCAATGTTATTCCAACCTGTGTATGTAAACACTGAAAGCTGCAGCATGTATAAGATGAGTAACCTACGTGTGTTTCCCTCCTCTTGCCAATTCCAGGGAATAGGTTGCTTTCCTCTTGGTCTGTTAAGTAGAAACCTTGTTGGAAAATTACCTGTTTAGCATAAACACAGTAGCATAATGAAACGCTGGAGCACGCCTTGCCTGCCTTCACGGGATGTTAGTGGCAGTGAAATCAGACATTTTGATCTCTATGTTTGTGCTGAATTCCAAATGATCTTATTTTTGTTTATTATGTTAGACACAGCTGCATAAACACGACGGAACGGGTTGACATTTGTTTCTCTGATGAGTTAGCTCGCACGCCTCGCTGAAAGGAACAGTGTGGAATTATTTCAGCGAGCACATCTGCAGCGGATGACATCGCCGAGGATAATTGTGTCCTGTCATATTTAAATACTCCTTAAAAGCTCAATCTGTGACAAAGTGTCTCTCTCTATCCTTCTCCCTCTTCCTCTACAGATGTAGGATCTTAATTTGATCACCCTGTTCCGGGAGAACTTTCCTGCAATGCAAGACATTTTTAAATAGTAGTGTATTTGAGGTTTAAAAAGGTTTCTGAAGTTTGTCATTTCCACTTTGAAATTTCAGACTTGATTTCCCCTTACGAATAATGTATTAACCACAAAATAAGTCCATTAATTATAATTATTCACATTTCCTGTTGCTGCAGAATTATTTTCCTGCTGCAGCAAGCTGGTTCAAATTAAGATCCTACATCTGTAACCTCCTCACGTCCTGCCTAATGTGTTTGGACCCCAGGAATGGTAGCTGCCTAAATACAAATGCAATAGCTCTCTCAATCTCTCTGTCCCCCTCTCGCTCTTGCCCCCTCTTGCTCTCTCTGTCTCCCTGTCATGCTCTCTCTCTCCCTCTCTTGCTCTCTCGCTCTCTCCTTCTACCTCTCTCCTGCTCTCTTTCTCCCTCCTTCCCTCTCTCTATCTCTCTCTCTCTCGCTTCCTCTCTTCCACTATTTCCCTCCTTCTCTGTAGAAACATTGCCCCCAGACTAGTCATTTGAGCAGAAAACTCTATTTGGCAGAATCCAACAGGCTGCAATCAGAGCAGAGGCCTATAGGCATCATGTATACACAGGTAGAAGCCACCTGGATTACCTCTGCCTTCTCTCTTTAACCACTTCTGTCACTAGACCACCAAACTACCATTCCATGCTCTCACAATCAATATGGCTCTCTGCAAGAGTACAGCAATGGATCTACACAAAATCTATAACACATCGTCCAAGTCTTTGGAAGTTCTAGGAAGGGTTGACCAGCACAAAAACAAGCCCATTCAGGGCATTAAGAAAAGGCCTTATTTCAGGTGACTTGCTTCAGGTTTCATCAGAGATGTTCGGCAACAAAAACAAAACACTTCTGTGACGGCACAAGAACAATCAGATCAAACTCTGGCAGACGTATACAGCAGTGCAGCATTTCCTGTTTCATTTCAATATTTTGTGATGGGAGTGCTAGCGGCTCAACATGAATATTATCAGCTCTGTGTTCCATTGAGCAGAAACATTGGTCCTGTCCTGACACAGCCATATCTGACTGAATCGCACGCACAGCTAGGTGATACGTGTCACATTGTGTGCTCTACAAATGCAAAGTCTACCAATCTAAGTCTGGTGGGTGTGAAACTATCATGTTCCAGGTTGCCCCTTGTTTCACACCTTTAACTGGTTACCACTTGTCCATGGCTTATGATTGGCTGATTGGCTCCACTGTTGATTACATACTAATAAATGGCATTATGGTATTTATGCCAGTGCTGTCAATCAGATATTTTAAGCCTCATTGGATAGCTACCACCAACAGTGCCTTAGGAAATATGATTTCTTCTGTTAGTCAAAAAGAGATAAAGAACATGTTCATTGAACATTGAATGTTCCCAGCATTGTTGTTTTTATAATAATGACTGTCGGTGTGTGTTGATGCCTCACTGGTTCCAGCCTAGTGTTGTCAATGTCATTTACATCTTATGTAGAAGAAATAAAAATCAGTTGACATTGTGCTTCCGAGCATTACCTGTGTCTCATTGGGGTCTCCTCTCCCCTCTACTCTGTCTCATATATCAGACAGCTCAAAGGAAGTCTCTCTCCTTCCTGACCACAAACTGGCTCACTTTTATAAATGTCACCAATAAAAGTATGAAATAGATACATTCCCATTTCTGTCAATGTCCAGTAGCTCCTAGTTGACTGCTGAAGAGCAGCTACGATCGGTGACACATCAACCCCTCTCTGTGTCCACAGATCTGCTCTACCTAGAACACTGTAGAAGAGAAGAGATTCTTAAGCAGAGACTCAACGAACGCAACCATTGAAACGGGTGAAGTGCGTTGTTTCTGTTATGTTAGAGAGCCCAATGGCTGACAATCCTTCTGTAGAGTGTCACAACTGAGATTGAGGCCAGGCAACAATACTTCCAGGAGAATAATGCTTGCTATGTACCAATGGATGACTGGCAAAAGAGACCACAGAGAAGGAGCCCTAGACAGTCCCTGGTTATTTGGTGCTGATTGCATTCCAATTGTGAAGCCAGTCCCCCTTTCCCCCCTTAGGAAAGAAGAAGCCTCTCCCTGTATACTGGGCCTGCTTCCTGAAGGCTGCTCTCCAAACAGGCATGTTCCCCTGCCAGCCCCCTGTCTGTCCCTCCCTCTTTATCATCTTTGTCCCACTCTAAACCTCACCTCCTCATACAGGTGTAGGGTCTTAGTTTAATCACCCTGTTCCAGAAGAGCTTTCCTGCATAAAATGTGTAGTGTATTTGAGATTTCAAAAGGCCTCTGAAGTTTGTAATTTCCACTTTGAGATTTCAGACTTCTGATCTTCCCTCACAAAAATGTTTTATCAATCCCCTACAAAAGAAATGTATGAATTATACGACCCTCCCAACTCCGCCCACCGGCATCCTAATAAGGAAACAAGAACACAAGAGAGAGTACAGCAGACAGAGTGGGAGGGTCGTCACAATTGACATGATCATTCACATTTCCTGATGCTGCAGGATTATTTTCCTGCTGTAGCAAACTGGCTCAAATGAATATCCTACATGTGTAACCTCCTCAACTCCTACACTAGCTAGAGCTAGAGGGGAACACAATCGCAAATGTATACCTGCTCTTTGGAACAGACAGAAGGTAAATCGATAGGAAAAGAGGTGTGTTTCAGTGTTAGATGTACTTGAGGAAAGTCCATGGTCCAGAAACTTGGCCTCATTACTGAGAGTTTGGCATCATTGTATGGATTCTTGATTGCAGCTATCTTAAGTCAAGTGATCTAGATAATAAAGCTAGGCCTGAAGTTTATGATGGAGAGAACCCTGGAGAGGACCATGGAGAGGACCATGGAGAGGACCATGGAGAGAACCCTGGAGAGGACCATGGAGAGAACCCTGGAGAGAACCATGGAGAGAACCCTGGAGAGAACCCTCATAATTGTTTGAAATAGTGTCTATTCTGAAATATGATAGCTGTTATAAGTATCTATTCTGAAAGATGATAGCTGTTATAAGTGTCTATTCTGAAAGATGATAGCTGTTATAAGTATCTATTCTGAAAGATGATAGCTGTTATAAGTACCTATTCTGAAAGATGATAGCTGTTATAAGTATCTATTCTGAAAGATGATAGCTGTTATAAGTATCTATTCTGAAAGATGATAGCTGTTATAAGTATCTATTCTGAAAGATGATAGCTGTTATAAGTGTCTATTCTGAAAGATGATAGCTGTTATAAGTGCCTATGCTGAAATATGATAGCTGTTATAAGTATCTATTCTGAAAGATGATAGCTGTTATAAGTATCTATTCTGAAAGATGATAGCTGTTATAAGTGCCTATTCTGAAAGATGATAGCTGTTATAAGTATCTATTCTGAAAGATGATAGCTGTTATAAGTATCTATTCTGAAAGATGATAGCTGTTATGAGTATCTATTCTGTAAGATGATAGCTGTTATAAGTACCTATTCTGAAAGTTGATATCTGTTATAATCATCTATTCTGAAAGATTATATCTGTTATAAGTACCTATTCTGAAAGTTGATATCTGTTATAATCATCTATTCTGAAAGATTATATCTGTTATAAGTATCTATTCTGAAAGATGATAGCTGTTATAAGTGTATATTCTGAAATATGATATGTGTGCACTAAATCATAGTTTGAGTAAACTTACTAGTTATTAAACCAAGAACTACATAATGAGCGGATCAAGCTTGGAAACATATAATTGTCATGATATTGTAATGTACATATGAAGGCGTGGGAGCATACTTGTCTTTAAAATAGACAATGTGAAGCTCTATGCACAGCGTAGCAGGCATTGTGACATGGGCTCTCTCCCTCTAAATGGTTTCTTTCTCTAAACGTTTCCCAACGTGGATATCTTACTCAGGTTTCATTACTACAGGTGGCTTGTTTGGACTGAAATACCCACAAACGTGTAGGAAGAGCAGGACAATCGTTAGCCTGAACCCAGACCTGTTTGTGCTGTATATCCTACTCTTGGTGGTTTAGCATTGGAGTGTGATTGTTCACAATTTAGCATTCATAGGGCCCACTAGTTATCCAAGTACTGTTGACCTTTGGGTAATATAAAATATTTTCCAAACTATAACAGCTACATTTTCAGAAGGTTCTTGTTGTATATAAGTAATACTACAGTCTTCCTATAGTCTTCATGTAAGATAAGCGTATTGTGCCCTCATATGAGATGAATGATGTCTACTTGCATGAAATAATTCTGGCTGTATGATGATCTTATGACGTTTTGTTTACCAATGTTATAGGTCCTGAATGTTGCAGCAACATACACTCATTACCATCATCAATAGCATGTTGTTTTGATAGAATTAGTTAGCAACATAAAGCTCCCACTTAGACACTATAATACTGTACAAAATTACTTTTATATTTTGACAAAATACAAGAATGCTTAAATAAATGTATACGGAAATATTTTAAATACAATTGAATTTGACTCCCCATCCATACAATAGTCTAGGCTAGCATGGAACTGAGAGAGAGAAATGAGCTCAGGTCATCGACTGTAAGGAAAGAGTGTTGCTCATAAGTGAAAGACCAACTGATAGACTAACATTTATAACGCTGTACCTATCTAGAAGTCACCAAAATCTTTACAAAATTGGCAACAGAAGACTACAAAAGGAAATTGAGGTTGTGTAATAAATGATATACAAAGGCTTTGGTCTGTTTGTACAATCAACAATGGTTCATTTGGATATGTATAGATGCAAACCTCAAAAGGCTTTAAACTCTGGCAGGCCTTGCATTTCTATGCATTGTTGCAGTGAGAGTATTCTAGTAGCACAAAGTCAAGTAAAACACTTAAGTGCAACTATAACAAATAACTTGTACCCGATTGAATAAAATGAAATTAAAATGTGTAAAACATATAGAATATTCTGAGAAATATAAATGAAATTAACTTTATTATAGAAATTGTTCCGGGAGACTGCTAGGGAAGACAAATACTTACATTTCGACATAACAAACTGAATTATATCGAAGACACAATCTACCGTTTTTAGCTACCAAAACTCCATTTCAGCGGTTAATGCTTTCCATTTACAATGTTTCTGCCAGCAAGCTTTTGAAAAGAAAAGAATAGAGAAACAGGTGTCTCATACCCAACTGGTACCTGGAATGATACAAACTTGTTTCACCAGAGTCCACATTCTGCACACAGACTGGGAGAGCTTCTTGATATACATTGATACAAATTATTCATGGAAGAAAATTCTTCACAAATGATCTTCTTTTCAGCAGAAGCAAGGACCAACTCAGTTTCACTGTCCATCCACGTTGTTATTTTTTCATCATGACATACAACTGGCCATATACAAATACACCAAAAATGACATAAGTTGGAAACTGATGAAAACAGCTAGTTTTTCCCCCCATTTACGATGTTACACCGGGCACTTTACAGAAGTCCTTTCTCTTTTTTTTCTTCTTCAAGTCTTTGTGGCCAAAGAATGATAGAGAATGGCCCAATCCCAGTACAAAATAGTCTCTTTTAGAGTATTTTCTCAGGTCTGTAATAAAATACTGCCGGACAGACAATATCCAAGGAGTCACACGTTGAAAGTCTTTACTGTAGCCTGGGCCAGTACTGGGACATGTCTGCATCACTGCCTGGGACTTGGACAGGAACAGATACTCCAGGAGAGATGAGACCTGGCACAACAAACACAGAGCGGCGGATCAGATCTGGCACCATATAGTCAGTACCTTCTAGTGTCTGCTCAGTAGCATTCATTGACATTTAGCAAACACGGCAGTATTCTCATAACAGGATTATTGTAAACAAGAATCTCCATATAATTGACATGTTCAATATTCATTACAAAAATGTTTCTTAATGATTATTTTTTTACATGTGAACAATATTACCTATCTATCAAAATACAGTGCCGTCAGAAAGCATTCACACCCCTTGACTTTTTCCACATTTTGTTGTTTTAGAAAGTGGAATTAAAATGGATTTTATTGTATTTTTTTTGTCAACGATCTACACAAAATATTCTAATGTCAAAGTATATGTTTTTTTAAACATTTGTAAAACATTTATGAAAAATAAAACACTATCTATCTCGATAACACAAGTATTCAAGCCACTGAGTCAATACATGTTAGAATCATCTTTTGCAGCGATTACAGCTATGAGTCTTTCTGGGTAAGTCTCTAAGAGCTTTCCACACCTGGATTGTGCAACATTTGCCATTATTCTTTTCAAGATTCTTCAAGCTCTGTCAAATTGATGGTTGATTATTGCCAGACAACCATTTTCAGGTCTTGCCATAGATTTTCAAGCAGATTTAAGTCAAAACTTAAACTTGGCCACTGAGGAACATTCACTGTCTTCTTGGTAAGCAGCTCCAGTGTAGATTTGGCCTTTTGTTTAAGGTTATTGTCGTGCTGAAAAGTGAATTAATCTCACAGTGTCTGGTGGAAAGCAGACTGAACCAGGTTTTCCTCTAGGATTTTGCCTGTGCTTAGCTCCATTCCATTTATTTTTTATCCTGAAAATCTCCCCAGACCTTAATGATTACAAGCATACCCATAACATGATGCAGCCACCACTATGCTTGAAATGTGGAGATTGGTACACAGTAATGTGCTGTATTGGATTATCCCCAAATATAACACTTTGTATTCAGGACAAAAAGTGAATTGCTTTACCACATTTATTGCAGTATTACTTTGGTGCATTGCTGCGAATATTTTTTATTCTGTACATTCCACTTTGACATTATGGGGTAATGTGTGTAGGTCTGTGAAATTTAATAAATGTTTAATTCAGGTTTTAATGCATAAAAATGTGGAAAAAGTCAAGGGGTGTGAATACCTTCTGAAGGCCTACTAACATTTCTAAATGGTGTTTTGTAATTTCTTGGATTTGTTTATTTTGTCATGCATTTTTCTCTGCTTACCTGTTGAGTTGCCTCCTGAACCAGCCATTGATTGGCTGTTCATATGTGCCTGCATATGAGGAGGGGTGTACGTGTCGTAGCTCCGTCCGTTGACTGAGGGACTGGTGGGCAGCATGCAGGAATAGGAGGTCTGGCTGGACACAGGGGCCTAAGGGGACAACACACAGGTCAGTCAGATTCACCTGCTTCTCTGTCACCTAGCAACATCTCCTACTGTATCTACTAAGGGATGGACCATGTCAAGCATGGGAACACAAATATTGTCTATCATATTTCAGCTAGAAATTCATCATCGTATTTAATACAGCATTGCAGGTTTCAGTATTAACTTGTGTGACAAGTATGTCTTTTTATTTATTTATTTATTTATTTAACAAGGCAAGTCAGTTAACTTCTTGGTGACAGGGGACAGTATTGAGTAGCTTGGATGAATAAGGTGCCCAGAGTAAACTGCCTGCTACTCTGTCCCAGATGCTAATATATGAATATTATTGGTGGTATTGGATAGAAAACACTCTGAAGTTTCTAAAAACTGTTTGAATTATGTCTGTGAGTATAACAGATCTCATATGGCAGGCGAAAACCTGAGAAATATCCAATCCGGAAGTGGGAAATCTGAGGTTTGTAGTTTTTCAACTCTTTGCCATTCCAATATACAGAGTAAATGGGGTCATATTGCACTTCCGAAGGATTCCACTAGATGCCAACAGTCTTTAGAACTTTGTTTCAGGCTTCTACTGTGAAGTGGGGGTGACTGAGAGCTGATTGAGCCAGGTGTCTGGCAAAGTGCCACAGGCTCTAAGGCGCAGTCATGAGAGTGTTAGCTCTCGTTCCATTGCTTTTCTATAGACATAGGAATTCTCCGGTTGGAACATTATTGAACATTTATGATAAAAACATCCTAAAGATTGATTCTATACTTAGGTTGACAAGTTTCTATGACCTGTAATAGACATTTTTGAACTTTTCGTCAGATGTTCGTCTGGAACTGAACACGCGTTTGTATTTGTTTACCAAACACGCTAACAAAAGAAGCTATTTGGACATAAATTATGGACATTATCGAACTAATCAAACATTTATCGTGGAACTGGGATTCCTGGGAGTGCATTCTGATGAAGATCATCAAAGGTAAGTAAATATTTATAATGCTATTTCTGACTAACGTTGACTACACAATATGGCGGATATATTTTTGGCTGCTTTGTTGTCTGAACGCTGTACTCAGATTATTGCATGGTTTGCTTTTTCCGTAAAGTTTTTTTGAAATCTGACACAGCGGTTGCATTAAGGAGAAGTATATCTCTAATTCCATGTATAACACTTGTATTTTCATCAACATTTATGATGAGTATTTCTGTAAATAGATGTGGCTCTCTGCACAATTACCGCATGTTTTAGAACTACTGAACATAACGCTCCAATGTAAAGTGAGATTTTTAAAATATAAATATGCACTTTATCGAACAAAACTTACATGTATTGTGTAACATGAAGTCCTATGAGTGTCATCTGATGAAGATCATCTAAGGTTATTGATTCATTTTAATCTCTATTTGTGCTTTTTGTGACTCCTCTCTTTGGCTGGAAAAATGGCTTTGTTTTTCTGTGAGTTGGTGGTGACCTAACATAATTGTTTGTGGTGCTTTCGCTGTAAAGCATTATTGAAATCAGACACTGTGGCTGGATTAATGAGAATTGTATATTCAAAATGGTGTAAAATACATGTATGCTTGAGGAATTTTAATTATGAGATTTTTGTTGTTTTGAATTTGGCACCCTGCACTTTCACTGGCTGTTGGCGAGGTGGGACACTACCGTCCCACATATCCCAGAGAGGTTTTAAGAACACATTCTTATTTACAATGATGGCCTAGGAGCAGTGGGTTAACTGCCTTGTTCAGGGGCAGAACGACAGCTTTTTACCTTGTCAGCTCAAGAATTCAATCTAGCAACCTTTCGGGTTACTACTCCAACACTCTAATCACTAGGATACCTACCGCTGTATACTTTTTATAGGTTTACAACATATCTTTATCATGGTCATTCATTTAGATGCTATGCTAAGTAATTACAAAAACAACGCCAAAATACTGCTTTAATTATTGGATCTGACAGTGATGTACTTACTTGCATAGGCAGGTTGTTGGCCATGGTGAAGCTTGGCATAGGTGGCAGGGCACTGTATGTGTTTGTAAGGGCTGTGTCTGGTCTTCCCAACATGGATCCTGATGAGAACGACACTGCAAGGGGAGGATATAGAAAGGTATTTTAGATACCATTCTGCACCTGATTGCCAATTGTATCATTGACATGCAGGAACATAGAATGGATTGTGTGGCTCTCCTGACTCTCACACATAGTTGTACACTAAATGTTTGTTCTCCATTCTGATTAGGCTACAGTACAAAAATCACAAAAATAGACCCTACAGGCAATACATGACGGTGTAATGTATCTGTTGTAACATAAGGTTTTGATAAAGATCACTGACTCCAACCTGGTGCTGTGGTCTGTGGGATGGGCTGGTAGACACTGGTGCTGAAACTGCTGCTGATAGGGATGTGACTGGAAGAGTTACTGGCTTGTCGTCTTTGATTCCGGAGTTTCTCCTCCCTCCTCCACTTTGCCCTTCTATTTGAAAACCACACCTGAAACCACAGTCATGTTTCAAAGGTTAGTGTTGGATTTGTCTGCTGCCACTTCTCTGAATGTGGTTATCACGTCCCTACATTCAAGGTGATGTTAATGGGCACAAGGAGCGGTTGCTGTACCTGTATTCTGGCCTCTGGGAGGTCAATTTTTGCAGCAAGTCTTTCCCTTGCGAAAACATCTGGATAGTGAGTTCTTTCAAACTCTGAAACAAAAACAACATTAGTATGAACTACAAAGGAAGTCATTAAATGTGCTATACATAACATATGCCTAAAAAAATCATTCAGACTAATGTAGTTGTTGAAAAACTGATAATTTATAGTGAATAAATTATTCTGAAAAAAGTATTCTGTGGTGATATTCAAAATAAATAGACCCAGTTATGAGTCAGCCATGATGCTTTACTTTTGTGTAAAAGAGATTAATTTAGTATCACCAGCTCTTAATGAGATGACTTTGGCCGACAGTTTGACGAGAACCTGTGACAGTGGTGGTATAATGTACCTTTCTCAAGCGCTTCTATCTGTTCTTGTGTAAACGAAGTGCGGTTCCTCTGCAATTTTCTTTTGAGCTGAAGTCTCATTTGGGTCTCATCCGAGTCTTCTCCATTCGAACTTATTGAGTTAGTGTTCTCACCTCCACCGTCTGACTGTGGACAACCATCTGAAACATACAGAATCAATCAATCAATACAAGCTATCACTCCTTCTTCAGCTTCCATGCATAGCATGAGGTGCACCTGTTGGGAAGTAAATGTGATCATGTTAGAGTTTTGCCCAAAACCCATCTGTGTGTAAAATTGTATCTTAAAATAAGGGAAATGTTAAGACAGCTGGAAGAAGACTCTGCTTCTTCCAGCTGATATTGACTTGGTTTGACAATTCGTTGGCATTATTTCGACCAGATATTATTAGTTACGTCAGGCTATAGAAAAGGCTATACAATTTAATGGGAAATGATTTTTTTTGGCTTATATCTTTTATGACCATGTAACAATGTCTGTCGTGCTGAAATACAACAAAATGCGGTAGAACCTATTCAGATCCCCTGAAATGCTTTAAAATCCAAACGTTCCCTTTACAAATGTTAGCTTTTTCCACATGGATGTTTGTGCACCCTTTGAAATAACCCCCAACACTTGAATAAAAGCTATTTTTCACGACCACACAAAACCAAGAGCATAAGGGAAACTATTCAATTCACGGTCTATGGAGGGGTTGGCAAACTTTCGTGGGCAGAATTTTGAGGACACAATTGGAGAAGGCAACAAAGGGATTCTCTCGAGGCACTCAGTACCCTTCATTGTAGCTGGAGGATTCCAGTCAACAGACTTTTCAGCTTAGTATGTTAACCTTTATGCACTGCTGTCATTAATCACTGTCTCCTAGGATGCCCTGTTCAACACCAGTTAGGATTTATACCTTCTTTAGGCCATAGAAGAAAATCACCCAGCACATACTGAATGAGACATCACTTGCTCAGGCCCTGTTTGTTAGACCTACATAAAGGGGACAGGGAAACCCTCAGTGAGTTAGGGGGGCCTCAGTGAGTGGCGTTGTTAAACACTTTATTCAGCATCCCTTTGCTCCATTACATTATGTCTATGTAGCAAGATGATATAGACTGGTTATGTCGGCCTAGATAAATCTGCTTTGACAGTTTATTGTGCGATTACCATTTTACGTTTCGTGTGATTTTTTTCTACATGCCCGGGCAGGTTGCTCAGTATAGTCATTCTTAAGGAATATAAGGAATATAAAATTGATATATTTGAAAAACACATCAGCTGTGACCCATCATCATATGTGGGTAACTTATTCACTCTGCATTGACGTTATGTGTATGTCTTTCTGACAGATTTGTAGTTTCAAAACCAAATGCATTATTCAGAACCAGGTGTAAACATACGCAAGGATTAAGTTATCCCCTTTATGTCTCTCCAATGTCTCTCCAAAAAGAAAGTTTATCAGTGGCCAGTGCGCTGTAGTTTTGTAGCTAATCTGTCAAAAGGAGTGAATGTGCGTCCTATTATCCCTCAGCCAAATCAACTGCCGCTAGATTTGGGATTTGTTTTCATTAATGAAAGACGCTGGGAAATGTACCGTTCCATAGTATCACGTGTCGCAATAATAAGTGAGGCGTAAAACAAGCCAAAATATAGAGAACCTTAAATAGAAACTTAAAACATTCTGGGTACCCCTGAAAGAGAAAGTGCTTAAACCCTATAGACAGCTTTAGTCCTCTAGAAAGAAAAAGAAGATCAGAAAAACTGTCACGTTGATCCCTAAAAACACGAAATAGCTAGGGAGTGCTTTTACCCTCTCCTTATGAAAGAGTTCTCTCTTTTTAGGCCCTGTCACTCTGATGAATTCGTTATTTTATTCACTGTTGCATGGCGTTTATCAGATTGAGACCATATTTGTCCCCCTATGAGACCTCACCCAACCGCATGCTTCCAGAGTAATGGATTCTTAATGCCCTTGAAATCGCACTCCACGCAAGTATAGACACTTATGGCAGAACACAAGTGAACATATGATGTTGGTATAGCTGGTTGTGTTGTTTACACACACATTTTGAATAGACAGGATAAAAGAGATACATTTGAAGTATAAACAACAACAGCGTTAATATTCATATATAATAATATTAGCCTATATCATTGTGATAAGATTATATAGGTTTAGATTATATACGTAATACTATTATGATACTATTAGAATAACAGTAGTGCCTAGTTAATAATTATAATTATAATAATAACAAAAAATAGAATAAAATCAATATATATATATATATATATATTATTGCTAATAAAAAAATAGGCTACCATTTGTTACTCATGACACTTGGTCACCTGTCATCATCACCTGTCATCATCGCCTGTCATCATCGCCTGTCATCGTCACCTGTCATCGTCACCTGTCATCATCACCTGTCATCATCACCTTTCATCGTCACCTTTCATCCACCTTAATGTAATTGTTGGGGTTACTTCATTCTACCAAGAGCTCCAAAGCCAACAGGACTTTAAGAGTTGGAAAAAAAATGTATCGTGAAAAAAATAAAAATGTAGGCCCATCAAAGCAATTTTCGAGACAGAACTAGTTGCCAACAACAACAAAAGACTGCAGATATTATGAGGGAGAAAACACGATTATTTGTATATCTATAGTGTCCATACTTTATTGTTTAGTTCTCTTAAAACTGACGTGTCTAATTGGTAAGTGATGCCATATCGTGTCCAGAGGTCTTCAGTGGAACATTTCTACAGCTGTCTCCTCAAACTAGACGCTTATTCATGTCGCCTTAATGAGAAACAAAACGTTCTCTAATGAGCAATTACATAGCGACAGAACTGTTCCCATAACAAATCCTTGCGTGTGACAGAAACATCCTTTGTACAGATATTCCGCACACAGCTTCAGATATTTTTCATCCTCGGTCAATGCAAAATATAGTAGGCCTACAGGCCTAGGAATGGCTCAATCGTGCAGACTAAATAGTGCAGACTAAATCGTGAAGACTAAATCGTGAAGACTAAATTGTGAAGTTACAACCATATTGTAAAAAAAAGTTGATAGAAAAACATGTCAAGAATTTGCAATGTAATAACTAGTCGAATCAACCAAGTAATCTGTGAATCTCAACAAGCTCTCACATCAGAATAAGACGTTCATCTATGCTTCCCAAAAGTGTTTGGTTACTTCTCTGCATATAGACCAGCAAATGAATTATAGTTCCATGCATAAGTCAGATAAGTCTAATGAACCAGATGCGTTAGTGATAAACAATATCAGCTGAACTCAAAGATTTTCGAATGTGTCAAAGATGTTCGATATTCCCAGGTTACTTTAAACAATGTAACAATAATTAACCTAATAATGTTGTAACAGGATAAAATAAAAAAATAAATATTATTGTTTATTTTGGTATTAACACTATTGTAATAATATAGACATAATATAATCATGTTGTAACAGGATAAAATAAAATAAAAAATATTATTGTTTATTTTGGTATTAACACTATTGTAATAATATAGACATAATATAATCATACAGCCTGCGATACTATGATAATAATAATAATAACAATAATAATAGTAATTAATCGTTATAAAAACAACATAATAAAGACACCCGCACTTCACTCGTCCAATCCAGTGATTATCTTACCTGGGTTGGGCTGTCCTGGCACTGAGGTTCCGGGGTACCAGCCCGGGCGGGTCCCCCACGTCCCAGTCTGACCGTTCAGCATTCTCAACTTCTCATACATGCCATCTGCGCCCATCTGTTGCTTCTCGCTAGCCAGGTTGCGCAGTACTCTGTTTATCGACGACACCTGAAAGACAAATCCAAAATCCTTCACATTAATTAAAGGTGCTTGGCGCTTGTTTCCCTTGTTGTGACGGCACATTGGCTTGCATGTGACCTGTCACATAAGTGCATGCATACCCTCACATTCACAATATGTATTTGGATAAGAAAATCGCTATCGAAATGGGAGATTAATTTTCAATTTGTGTAATTATTCTGAAACAGGTGCATAATCATAACCAATATGGAGGTCAGTTGTTCATGGTAATTTTTTAAGCGTATTATGGTATGACTAATAACTTACACTCAATGAACTTACACTGGGTATATTATCGTTTGTGCAGACCCCCTCGGATAGCAGTCTGTCACGAATTTCCCACGCGAAGATTGACGGGCACTCCCTCTTGTATACTGCGATTTTTCCGACCACCTCGGGAGTTGCTACTCTTGGTTTGCTACCCCCGATCGCCCTTGGTCTGATGGAGCCGGTTTCATAGTATCTGCCCAGAATCTTACTCACACAGCCGTTTGACACCTAAATAGAAAACAATAGACACAAATCACATACATTATTTAAGACTAATGTGAAATATATGTTTATACTACAAACATTGTTACGCTTACGTTTTCATTGTCCAGCACTTGAACTTTTGCATCACCATGGGTCTATAACACAAGAAATATACCTTGAATGGTACGGTAATTTAATTTGCACTGGATCACGGCATCTACTTTGGATGGTTGTGTTTGCAGGTTGTATCCTAACATATCCTGGTATCACCACAAACCATAATTCATTGCTACAATGAAGTAGCCTATTTATTCGTGCGTAATATTATATTTTCAAAACTGCAACTTAAAATGGTTTGAACTGACAATAGTTGGACGTGCATTGAGTTGGTCTATATTCTCAATAAAAATCACGCATTAGGAATCTTATTCTAAAGCGTTTTACTGATGCAGGCAGAGAGAAGAATGCAGTGTTATCACCTGCAGAATCCTGGATATATCGCACGGCCGCGCGCCACTGTGAGCAAGCTCGACTATTTTCTGTCTGGTGGTGTCGGGCAGGGGTCTGCCGTTGACGAACACTCCGCCAAGCTGATTCACTCCGCTGTGACCTGGGCAGAGACAGGGGATGCACTCTCTTTAGTTAAGCCATTAATCAAGAGCTGTGATTTTTTTAAAACAGCATCCTCTTCGATACAGATGTCTCTGATGCAAGCGTTTAGATGTTAACTATGCAAAATAAAAGTTATCAAACAGAACAGGAGACAAGAAACTAAACTGGACGTTCAGCACCAAACATCGGGAAATCACGGTGGAATTTGAAGTCTGTAATGATTGCCATTGTTCATCTGTCATATGTTCTAAATGCTTTCCGATGTCATTATTTTCTACATTCTTGTTCTAATCACACGAGCAGAACATTGATTGGCGGTGTGGTATGATCTCGACCAAAACATCTCCAGCCCACTGATCCGAGATTTGTGCATCTTTGCAAAGCTTTAAGATCAAATAGCGTAATGGCATTTGCGGCACAGCATTTTAAGGTAGTAATTACAGTATAATTTCAAGACTTAAAAACAAATCCTCACCTAATCCAACTTTACATCAACTTGATATTACACCAGCTAAAACACCATAAACGCTCATTTAAACAGGTTTCATGCGAGATCATTAGCAATATCCAGTTTAGGATAGATAGCCCAGAAAAGCAAACCAAACCTGAAATCCAAAAGAAAAGCAGCCTCCTTGTATCCGCCTACGTTTGCTCTAGTTGTCCGCTCCCTTCCCTTCAAAGCCTCCCGTTAAATTGACTCCAAGAGCACAAGCTCCTTAGCAATAAATAAGCTCCAAATATAGAAGAGGGGGAAAATATGATGAGCCTGGCTGACATTTGTCTTTAGAGTAAAGCTAGCTACACGTCAAGTTTGATGTTAATTTCTGGAAATAGGCGGAAGTCGCCCTGGATCATGCATGGAAGGCTAATTGAAAAGATCAGTTGGAGCACTTGTGGCAGGCATGTCACTTTATGACACTGCTCTGCTTTTGAAAATGGCATCGTCACGACAAATAGTAGCATGATAAAACGACCCTTTCTGTCTGCATTTGGATATCACTCAGACTAAATTGGACTCTACTCATTTACCCTTCAAGGGAAGCTTCATTTTATGGTAGCCAAGGGGCTGTGCGCGGACACGAGGATGGGAGCGCGCGTCGCTCTTAATATATCAAAAGTGACATCCTTTTTTTTTTCAAGCGACAAACCATATTTGTTATTATGAGTCTGCTGTAGATGTTTGCACTCTCTCTTGTTTTATATATGTTATGTTATTGTTTTCAAATAATAATTAAATAAGCCCGACATCAATTATAATATTACATTAGGCCTTAAAAAATAAAATTACACCTGCTTGTGAATTTGTTGTGTACTGCCATTGTGCTAAATTCACAAATTCTAGCCCAAACCAGGGCGTAAATACAGGCTATTCGCCCAGGAGAAGACTGCTGTAAGAGCAAATCCATCGCTATGTTGAGGTTAATTCCAGGATTAGATAAAATCAATTGTGTTTGTGCATTTGATAGGCCAGCAGGGAAAAGCATATTGAAGATTTATTGGCTTTGAACGCGCCTCCCGTATAGGACTAGTGCTCATATAAATTCACTTGATCACTGCCACACAGAGATAAGAATATCCAATCTAACTTTCACTCGAAAGGTTAAATCTCAATCATTAAATAATTCCCCACGGCGAGTGGTGTCGATCTCGCCTGGTGGCAATGATTATGCGCCTTGTATTCTATTGCAAGTCAATTAATAGGAAAACATATGGCGACAATTTGGACGCTCAGTTCCATATACACCCAGGAGTTATTAGCACAAAGCCTGCAGAGCCAGCCGCGACCTTTAGACAAACTGAAGGCCTCACCCGAATCATATCTGCTCAGTATTTCGCTCAAGAGATCACCACAGTCCATTGCCATCACAATGTAAAAATGTAACAAGAGATAAATGAAGGCATAGTTCTATACAATCTTGATTACAGGATAATACATAGCCCTAATATTTTGGTAGCCAGTAGGTCCATTTAAAAAGTAAGGACAGACACAATGTACATTTTGATGCGGTATTTTTTTTTTCATGCAACTCGTATATTGCAATTATTTGAAGACCTCAGTTTTCTTTTCAAACCTGAGAGGGAATATGGGACTTCACTTCACCGTTCAATTATTGAATATGGCCTACTTAAACTGACCTAGATTCAAATGCTTTGTTTGGTTGGAGGTCTTTCAAGTGTATGCGTCACATCTTCCCTCTGATCCTACGTCTATAACTTATTAAATTTAGGTCTAATATAAAACACAATATACATGAGGTTCAAGGCTAAGCCAAGACAATATCATGTATTGGCATAAATATGAAAGCACACTGCAGCACAAACGTGTCGTTGATTTTAAGAGAATGAGAGTAAGCCAATCCACACACCTTCGTTATAGTCATACACCTCTTGTCCAGCATTAAAAAAGAACATTTATGTATTTTATTGTCACTCTGTCAACGATACAAAATGATGAATTATGAATTACTGAATAGCATCTCAAATATGTAAATATTGCTCTAACGTTTATAGTCCCAATGTGTTCATAAAAAAATACTCTGAAAGTCTCATCAAAGCATTACCCCTCACACTGTGGTTATACAGAACGAATAACATTTTCATAAACATTACATATTCTCCACGAGATGCATGCAATGTCCATTAGTGCATATATAATGGGAAAATGTGAATTGGCACACCCCAACTGGCGTTTCTGAAATGTTATTTTATCATATCAAGAATACACTTTTCCTTCTTTCTTTCTTTCTTTCTTTCTTTCTTTCTTTCTTTCTTTCTTTCTTTCTTTCTTTCTTTCTTTCTTTCTATTAGTGTTGTATTATTATTGTGTAGGCCTATACGTGACAACACAGCTTATTTGGAAGTTGTATGGAATTAGACAATAAATACAACCATCGAGGCCTTCTACTTCCTGCTAGCCTCTTCTCTGATAGTTGGTGATAGTGCAGGTGCAGATATTGGGTATATTTCAGTTGTTACACGTACAGGTTAATAGAAGCAAAGTCCACTGATACAAATACAACTGTGTGGATCAAAACAATGAGAATGAGCATATATAAAACATTCCTAATTCATAAAATGTAAACATGTCGAAAAATCTTGGCCTTATTCTACACAAACATGCAAACTAATATATGCAGCATAAATGTTATGTGCACACGTGTTTCTTTACAGCTCAGTGTATATAGGTACTCTGAAAAAAACATTCACTTACTGTTTTGCATCATGGACGCGACGCCAGATTCCCACGTGGCCCGGTTATAGTATTCTATTAGTCATGGGAAAGAATAGCAATGATCAGTATTGCTAATAATATTACAATACTCAGGATACATACACATCGCAGACATTGATTTGGTGCAATTAGACAATTACGGTGGGAACAATATCACTCATGAATACCTCAGGGTGCATTAGGCTATTATTCATTGATATTTCATAATATGAGAGCATAATATCGTTTGTTGTTCTATATATTTTTGAATATATATATATATTCAGTGTTTAAACTTGCCTGGAAACAGTGTGGACTGTCCGCTTAAAACAATTTAAAGAATCTCTCATCTGCTTCTCACTAGTTAATATATTCTCCCTATGGACAAAGCAAAACATTTTATTAGTAGGCACCTGAGCTTTCGTTTTTATTAAGTCACACTTACTGCAATATTTTCTAACTCATTTTAGAAAACGTTAAATAGTTTATTATCAGCTTTTGAGTGTGTTTTAGGTGTATTGAGAGTAAGCTATTACTGTTATTATATTGTCCGTGAAAACTTTAGTCAGTAATATAGGTTTAAGATGTCTTTATATGTAGTCGTCTAGTGACACACGCTGTCTACCTCGCTTGGCTGCTTTGGAAAGTGACATCGGGAGGGGGTGAAGGCTCTCCAACAAAGCCTGCAGAATTTCAACAATGGCGTCCTTTCTGCTTCTACACCAGAACCCAGAGAGCATAACTCAAGCTCACTAACTAGCTACACAGCCTCGAACTAAACGTACCAACAACTCTCAGGAATACAAAGAGCTGTAGGGAGCAACCCCCTCCCACTGCAACCATGCCCAGCACAACACCCTCTCATACCGCCACAGTTACACTGCTGCTTGCCGTGACCCGGTGCCCGTATCCCTCTGCTTTTTTGTTTGTCTCGATTTGGAAAATAGAAACGCAATTTCTTGTTTTAAATATCTGGAGGTAATTCTGTTGCTGGTGTGTGTCGTTAGGATTGTAAAAAAATATACAACAGCTCAGTGGGGTGCTCAATTGGAAAAAGACAATTGCCATAAAGAGCCCATTCAAAACATTTGCCGAAAAGGAGGCCACTAAGGAAATAGTCCACGCTTTGATTTTCTCCCTTTTTATCTTCTCCTTTTTAAACAGGCAATGGACTGACCGTGTGTGTATTTACAGTGTGCAGCCACAAATAAATAGCCTATAGCTTACATCCAAGCATAGAGCCAAGCTGCTATTCATGTGTATGAAGATATTCTAAAGAAGCTGTAAATTCAACTAACTCATCATCATAACTCACCATTTATAATCATTTTCTAAAATAAAGTTAGGAAAATTAAATGCACTATTGGTTCACTGATTATATACGTTTATAATTAGACAGGTGTAGCTACAAAGCATGTATTTGATTTTTCTCATTTTCTCTTTTAATTATTTTCAAATGCAATAATGCAATGGGCAAATGGGGAAGAGCAAAGTAAAGGCTCTCGAGTTTGTTTTGATTGTATGTGTAAAATAATCCATTAACCTTTAATCATTCAACTCATTTGATATAGAAATTAATTAAGCATAAACTTAACCCGGAAGCAGTCTACTTGTAAACCACACTTTTTCATGTCATGAGGTGCCAATAATTAGCTTATTGTGCAAGTCTAACTAGAATTGTATAATTTATTTGATGCCGTGTGTTAAAGAGGAAGGCCTCATCTGCATTTTGCCCGTTTGAATTCACAACTACAACCATTTTAATTGAACATGCATCTTCAGACTTATAAGGCCTATATTATTCCTGATTATTCCCTTCATTTATTTTGCAGAAAAACTCCATAAATGAACAATGTCCTGGCAGGAAGTTGAACACAGTAACATTTGATATATCTACCACTATATATAGCTTCCATATGTTTTGCTAATAGACTACAGCAATATCGTACTGGGAGAGTCAAATGCATAATGCACAGCCTAATGTTATAAATCATATTAGGTAACTAACTACTAAAATAAACAATGGTTTTGAAGTTGCGATTTTTTTGTATTGTCTTATATTTGTAGTACGTAAAACGTAACTATGCACTTATTCTAATCATTATTACTTTGTGTGGAGAAATAGCTATAATAGACTAATCTATTCGAGTTTATTTCTGAATTATTTTCACATATATATCCTGCATGTTAAAAACATTACTATTTGAGTCCAGTAAGTATAATACTTAAATTGTCATTGAATAGAGGAAAATGTATCCTGAAAATGATTAAACATTTGCCAAAATTAGGAAAAAGTTCAAAGAACATTTTTTGTGATGGCGCCCGGGTGAGGCCGATTGTATGATTCAACTCGACACCCTTGATCATCGCATCATCACGTCCCCATTCGTTGGACTGATCATTGTCTTGGCCTGACTTTTTACTCTTCTCTGTCATACATAAGCATTAAGATAACTGCAAGCACCGACGGAATAAAAGCAAAAGCACAGCATAAATACATAAGGAGGAACCTAAATGTTCAAATTTGGCTGCCACTAGTCTGCGTACCAAAGTTCCTTTGTTAAATGGCCAGCACTAAAAACTTTTGAACCGTTCGGACTCTTCCTAAATTACAAAAACTTAAACGTTATTAACTTGGAGTTTAATTAGCATTTCCAACACTTAACCTACTTTTTGATGGTGCAATGTGTACGCTATAGGCTATACGAGTGAATAGTGTGTGCTGTCTGAAATGTAGGCTAGGTACAAAGTGCCAAGAAATCAGAGCTTACCTTTTTGAGGCATCCTGTGTACACTGCAGCCAAAGCCCTAGTTGATAAGTCTGAGCACAAATGAGACGGAGCCACAGTGCTGTATAGCCCCTGCGAAGAGTTTTGTCTTGTATATATGTTCCAAGTGATCTTGAATGGAGATGGAAATCCCTGCGAAGGAAGCAGAGATTGACAATAAAATGGGTTGTCAGGGCAGCGCGAGACTGAAACTGTGCGCTCGTGAGTTAGAGAGAGAGAGAGAGAGAGAGAGAGAGAAGAGAGAAGAGAAAGAGAGAGAGAGAGAGAGAGGGTAGCGCAGAGCAGCGCACCTATGCTGATTGGTGATGGTACAAGTGTATTAATGTATGTGTTCCTGGTCTGTGCCTCGCCTCCACTCCTCTTCAGTGCCGATTAGCAGTGCCTGACCTCTGTCATCATCTTCCAGCGAAACACTTCCTCCTACTCCGCCGTGCAGAGCGGGAAACGGGGCAGAGCCAGTGCTAGCTTTTCAAACCTACTAATAACTCTGCACATGAAAATTCACTTCTCCCTCTCTAACATACACACACACGCACGCATACACGCACGCACGCACGCACGCATACACACACGCGCGCGCACACACACACACACACACACACACACACACACACACACACACACACACACACACACACACACACACACACACACACACACACACACACACACACACACACAGAAAATGTCCTTTAGAAATGCTATTGGATGCTATTGAAGGCTAACCATTGGATAAGGAACGGCAAGTGCAACTCACAGGGCTCCACCATCGTGGACCGCAAACAAGCTTTCCTACACTAACGATAAACCTAAAGTTATACATGGACATACATGGCGCGCGCCGACCTCAAAATGATCAACATTAACCATTTGCAATCCATCTATCGTTTACACTGATAATCCACTGATAAAGACCAACAAAGCACCACTTTACTAATTTAGCCTTCATAAGTTGATAGCTTATCTATTTGTTTTATTAACATTTATATATATATATTTATCTAAAGGCTGAATTGAAATATTCAGTTTAGGAATTATCTGGCTATCACTTCTGAAAGCGATCTTTACGCAGCAGCCAGAAGTGCAGTGTCATAATTGCAAACTTTCTGCACTTGTTGCTGTTGATTATGAGACCTAAATTACAAACAATATCTATGGACTAAATTAATATAATAGCGAGAACGATAATCTTACTTCATTTTCAATGGACCAAATGATAGCCAAGACGCAGCGTCCAAGCTTCTATAGGACAGATAACACAGGACGTAAATATAAGCAAATGACTCTGCAGTCATGTCCACACAGCAGACCTACGTTTGTTGAATGCCTGGCCATTAACGCACACCATACACTCCAAATCAACCCCTCCGTGCCTGAATTTGACTTTACACTTGGAGCACCAGTCTCGGCTATGGGTATTCCCATCATTTATTCAAATGGAATAGATTCCGGGTCGTGGGATAAGAAACAGGGGGGGGGGGGGGGGGGGGGCTGTGGCATGGTCGGGTAACCTACAAGAGGGGAGAAAAGTGTCGGGAGACGCAGAGCATAAAATGAAGTCGTGGATGCATACACTTGACTTCCTTTGACATGTGAAAAGTGCTAAAAGTCAGAGCTCATCAATAAACTGAATAAGTCCTGACAACCATTGCATTCCCTACTAAAGTACAATGAGAAGACAAACGACACTGCCAAAGAGTTTGCATCGCAATGAAAGGGCGGCTAGGATAATGAGCTGCCGCGACCGTCATGCACTGTCATCTCGAGTCCCGTGGTGAAACTCTTGTCGCTTCCTAATATTTGCACAAAACTTTCATTCCACTCCTCTACAATCCTTGCTGCAAATTCTTATGACGTGGACGGTTTACTGTTGCCTACACACTGTTTTTGCAGTGCGCAGAAGTGCTAACGAAGTTAGGCTCCTTTGTTTTTTCTATTCCAAGGAACTCTGCTGTCATACTATACAGTTAGACGCAGTAAAGTAGGCTATATGTGTCTTAGAAACAGGAATAAATAGCTAATTATTCTAATTACATTATTTGTATAAGAGCAAGATTATATTTATCTGTAGGCTGCATAAACTATATATATGCCACCCTTACAATGGGGTTGTATTGCTTTTAAGGTTTCTGTGTAGTAAAATATTGGTTAATAGTATTTCAAAACCAAAGTTTTTACGATGGCATTTTTTAAACTTGGGCTCCCGAGTGGCACAGCGGTCTAAGGCCCCGCATCGCAGTGCTAGAGGTGTCACTACAGACCCTGGTACGATTCCAGGCTGTATCACATCCGGCCGTGATTGGGATACCTATAGTGCGGCGCACAATTGACCCAGCGTCGTCCGGGTTAGGGTTTGTTCGGGGTAGGCCGTCATTGTAAATAATATTTTTTTCTAAACTGACTTGCCTGTTTAAATAAATACTAACGTTTGAATATGATATTTAATTAAGCTTTTTGAGCATGCACAGCATAGGCCAAACATTTTATGCATGCAAATAAACAAAACATGACACTGTCAACGCATGTTGAAGATGCAGTTATACTTGCTTTGATGCACATCAATGGGCGTCAAACATCATTACAAGTTTACCCTAAAACCAGGCTACCAAAATCTCCGTCTTTCATGTCCATAAACCCACTGAAGAACCATGCAGTGCACTGCTAACAACATTTGTTATATTGTAATGTATAAACCACAATTCCTTCTGCTTCACTCCATTCAATGAGAAGATCCCAGATCAAGCTGTTGAAACAATGCTCAACAATAGCACCTATGGATCATTTCATCCTTTGGAAAGATGTAATCCGCCTTGTTGTTGTTGAGTTATCGTGTTACTTGACTCCAGAATACATTTCTCGAAATCAACAAGTGAAAAACAACAACATTTAAAATGTAAATCCATTCAGTGGAACAACTCAGGAAACATTCACGAGTTGCAATTGCTATGTGGAAAACTATCAATTAGCGCAGTTTTGGATTAGCACAAAGTACTTTCTCAGACCATGGGAAAATACTGTAATCTTCTCGCTCTTTTTCCCTCAGGCAAAGAGTGGTTTTTGAGCACCCCCTTAAAGTTTTTAACCCCCCCCCCCCCCCAACAAAACATCATAAGAGGAGGTGGCACTGAATGTGGCTGACGTCATCATTGAAAACAGGACACAGAGAGAGAGAGAGAAAAGTATCAGCCGAAGCGAATAAAGTGGGTTGATACAGCCATTGATTTATAAGAAGTTATGGTGAGGATGGTTGTGGGGAACGTGAGGTTTATTATTATAATCAACAGCTAACTAGTAGTCTAGCACTTGATCTTGGAGTATCACAGCTAACAAATTATAAATTGCAGCTAGGCTATACTTGACATAAATTATCTACTGCTGAATTAATACATGTTTTGTCATATAGGTCTAACCATTAACTCCTGTATGGAGGGGGTAGTAACATGTTTTGTTATGACTATACCTGCAGGCCTATGTGTTTATTAATTGTGATGCAGGCCCATATTCCGAATGTAAAGTGCAACTAAAGATGTTGTCATATTTCATGAAATGGTTCATTGCCAGATGATTTACTTCCTGACAGCAGCATAAACATATTGCTCTATAAATGCCCCTAAATAGGAAGGTGTGGAAATTGTTCAATTCAGTCACGAGGTAAACTGCAGTGTGTACACTCACGGACGTGTTGTCATACTCACATGCTTTTAACCATTTAAACGGGCATACAACTAGAAAAATAGCCTACGGTTATATCAACTCTAAAACCTAATAACACACGAAACACAACAATAATTATTAATTATTATCATTATTATCATTTGTATTGTTTACATTAATAGCCTAAGTTTATGCAAAACTGTAGTTGGATTAAATCCATCAAAGGCTATGTTTACATTTCTTAAATCCATTGTCTAGCTTGTTTAACTTTTTAAGCAATCTGGACAACATTCCCCTACTTACTATCACGTGAAGACTTACCTCGGGTTCAATAAACATGTTTCCTCGAAGCTCAATGGGAACACTTATGCAAAGGAAACATATGTTTGCAGACGGCTTTACTGAATAGTAAGGATTCCTATATCCTAGCCACCAAGCCAGGAACGCAATATAAAGCGTAATGGCTGACAGATAAATATTTTTAAAGTCATACCTGGAAGAACGTAAAGATCCGCTTCACTTGTGTTTCCAGTCAGTGTTGATCATCATAAAACAGAAGAAAGAATGTATAGAATGTGACATTTAGAGTCCATGGTTTTCATGTATTGAATTGCAGGTCTGTTTCCAAGTCGATGATCATATAAAATGACCCTGTCGCTTCTACCACCAACTTTCCCATAATATCATCCACAACTTGGCAGTGATTGGCCGCAGTGACGCTACACGTCACTTTGGACACCACTTATCACTCTGCTAACTAGGAAGTCGCGGGAGATGTCCAACCCCACTTGTGCATTACGCTTATGCTCATGCAATATATGCCAGCCAATACAATTTCTTATGAGAATAACCACTCGTATGCCCATCAAACAGAATGCATTGATGAGCTAATGTCCTATTTATCTCCGATTTTCATCTATTTAGTCACTTTCTAGCTGATTTGGTTGATGTAGCCTAAGTCGTGTGTATTGTGATCAGTGTCAAGTTCGATAGTCATAATTTCTGATGCATTGTGTTCAGTGTCAAGTTAGAATAGTCATAATTTCTGGCTAGCGGTTAGAGCGTTGGGTCAATAACTGAAAGTTTGCTGGCTCGAATCCCTGAGCTGACAAGGTACAATAATTCTGTCTTTCTGCTCCTGAGCAAGGCAGTTAACGCCATGGATGTCGATTAAAGCAGCCCCCGCACCTCTCTGATTCAGAGGGTTTGGGTTAAATGTAGAAGACACATTTTAGTTGTACAACTGACTAGGCTTTCCCCTAATGTCTGATGCGTTGTGTTCAGTGTCAAGTTAAAATAGTCGTACTTTCTGATGCATTGTGTTTAGAGTGTCGAGTTATTTTTGGATGTAAGTTACACAGCCCTCTGCAGCCTAAACAAGAGCAGTACAGAAAATAGGATATAGTAGGATATTGACACCAATTAAGCCTAAACGTTTGACTGACTGGTTCATTATTTGGTAAACTAGGTCTTAGCCTGGACTAATGTTGTGCTCTTTGAAATAGTATGTCTCATTCAGCTAACGGAGGCCATGTCAAGAAAACATGAACATATTCAACGGAAGTGGGCTATTGCTTCTTAACATCTAGCTTACAGGACATGTTGCTACCTCTAATAATGTAATGCAGCTTAGTTTGTCTTGTCTCGACAAACCTAACGAAATGAACATAGGTCAAATAATTGTCTTCTGACCTCTTGGAGATATGGGGACCACAAGTCATCAATGTTATTAACCCAACACAATAAGGTTCGCGTGCACAATACACAAATAGCCTAAAGCGCGAAAAAGACATACAAAATGATATATTTCTTTAAAATCATGGAATAGCGGTGAGGTATATGGTAGAGTTTGGTTGATTGTTTAGTGGCGACACCATTAAGGTACTGTGTGAAATTCTGCAACTGCAGGGTTTTCTAGCTCACCGCTGGAAACCACACGGCTTCGGCCTGCTTATCAGGTTGTCAATAAAAGGAGATGGGACGCTAAACCCGGTCCAGGTGCTGTCTTTCCCTCTCTCTGCTAGCCCCCTTTCCAGAACTCGATCAGGCGGAAACTTAAATCTGGCCAGCCAGCCTTCCTTACTCATCTTGGCCCTCTGTTGTGTGTGTGTGTGTGTGTGTGTGTGTGTGTGTGTGTGTGTGTGTGTGTGTGTGTGTGTGTGTGTGTGTGTGTGTGTGTGTGTGTGTGTGTGTGTGTGTGTGTGTGTGTGTGTGTGTGTGTGTGTGTGTGTGTGTGTGTGTGTGTGTGCTCGTGCGTGTGATTTAGGCAACAACATATATGAAAATGAAAACATGTAAGTATTTTCTACGAAACATAAAATAATAATAATAATGTTAATACAAAGAATAATAGTTTGTAATCATGTTATAATAGTTTGTAATCATATGTTATAATAGTTTGTAATCATGTTATAATAGTTTGTAATCATGTTATAATAGTTTGTAATCATATGTTATAATAGTTTGTAATCATGTTATAATAGTTTGTAATCATATGTTATAATAGTGTGTAATCATATGTTATAATAGTTTGTAATCATGTTATAATAGTTTGTAATCATATGTTATAATAGTTTGTAATCATGTTATAATAGTTTGTAATCATATGTTATAATAGTTTGTAATCATGTTATAATAGTTTGTAATCATATGTTATAATAGTTTGTAATCATGTTATAATAGTTTGTAATCATATGTTATAATAGTTTGTAATCATGTTATAATAGTTTGTAATCATGTTATAATAGTTTGTAATCATATGTTATAATAGTTTGTAATCATATGTTATAATAGTTTGTAATCATGTTATAATAGTTTGCAATCATGTTATAATAGTTTGTAATCATATGTTATAATAGTTTGTAATCATATGTTATAATAGTTTGTAATCATGTTATAATAGTTTGTAATCATATGTTATAATAGTTTGTAATCATATGTTATAATAGTTTGTAATCATGTTATAATAGTTTGTAATCATATGTTATAATAGTTTGTAATCATATGTTATAATAGTTTGTAATCATGTTATAATAGTTTGTAATCATATAGTTGATTATACCCACGTTATAATAGTTTGTAATCATATGTTATAATAGTTTGTAATCATATGTTATAATAGTTTGTAATCATATGTTATAATAGTTTGTAATCATATGTTATAATAATTTGTAATCATATGTTATAATAGTTTGTAATCATATGTTATAATAGTTTGTAATCAGATGTTATAATAGTTTGTAATCATATGTTATAATAGTTTGTAATCAGATGTTATAATAGTTTGTAATCAGATGTTATAATAGTTTGTAATCATATGTTATAATAGTTTGTAATCAGATGTTATAATAGTTTGTAATCAGATGTTATAATAGTTTGTAATCATATGTTATAATAGTTTGTAATCAGATGTTATAATAGTTTGTAATCATATGTTATAATAGTTTGTAATCATATGTTATAATAGTTTGTAATCATATGTTATAATAATTTGTAATCATATGTTATAATAGTTTGTAATCATATGTTATAATAGTTTGTAATCAGATGTTATAATAGTTTGTAATCATATGTTATAATAGTTTGTAATCAGATGTTATAATAGTTTGTAATCAGATGTTATAATAGTTTGTAATCATATGTTATAATAGTTTGTAATCAGATGTTATAATAGTTTGTAATCAGATGTTATAATAGTTTGTAATCATATGTTATAATAGTTTGTAATCAGATGTTATAATAGTTTGTAATCATATGTTATAATAGTTTGTAATCATATGTTATAATAGTTTGTAATCATATGTTATAATAGTTTGTAATCAGATGTTATAATAGTTTTTATATTATAAATAGAAATATTTATACAACAAAATCCATTAAAGAAGGTTTGGAAACTTTAGTACGTGCAATGGCATCATTCATTTACAGGAGATCCAATCTTGTGCTCACTCAAACTGAGAAAATGAAAAACAAATACATGAATGATCTGCTTTGATTCCCTCGCCAGAGCGGCGGTAGCAATAACACGTGTCCTACATCCCGAAGCATTTGTTTGCGGCGAGTCTGATTGTAAAAGTCCAGGGACTGACCATGTTACCACAGTACAGCTGTGAGTTGATTATACCCACGGATCGACTGGAATAACTGTTCCATGTTTTAAGTGAGTGAGGTATGCTTAAAAATCATATTGTGTTCAATTTGGTTTTATGTTTCTTCTGGTAGGCCTAGACGTTTTTGTGCAGCAAGTCTGTCCATATGGTTTGGGAGGCCTAATATACTTGTAATAATATTTGTTTGTTATCAGATTGTTGGAAGTAGCATTCAAATTAGCAGGGGAGTTCATCTTTGAGGATATAAATGATAAAATATAAATTTGGCAATCAACTCTCTTTTACAGTCTACTGGAAAGCCTCGTGTCACCATTCAGTTATGACATTTACCTTAACCTTTAACCAACCAAACATATAAAGCAAATTACTTGTGAAATACTGGTCCAGAAAATAGCATAATCTAAATAAAGTTATTAGTAGTTATTTTAAGGTCAATTGTACTTTTATATTTGTTATTTTTCTTTGTTTCTATTTATTATTTTTCTATTTTTCTCTTCTCTGTTAAATATTCTAATAAATCTATAGCTGAGTGTTTCATTTGTTGTTCTGCCCCTAGTCCAGGCCTTGACTGGGACATTAGCTGCATACCCTCGGGGTGATTGGATGAAATTTGTTCGAAGTCGACAGCCACGTCCTGCATGCTAGAAATACACTTTTTCTCGACGTGACAAGACTGAGTTCGATCTCAATGTATTTGAAAGTACATCGGGCGGAAAGACCCTCCATCAGTAAACCTACCCTCTTCTCTAACAGGACAACAATATTATTCCTTCATTCGCACAAAAACATTCCCAGGACATGTATTTGAGTATTCCTACAACAAAACCCGTGTTAACATTCATAGACATGTATTTGCTGCGGATCCCGTCAGCGTCCATGCTCGATGCTTTTTTAACTTGAGAATATAACAGAAGGATTGGCTCTTACTCCTTGGCCCTGGTAATAAGATTAACTAGAAACAGGGAAGAAGGAAAATACTGAGATTGACACCTTCCAACTACTCTCCACTCACAATGACTTTGATGCAAAGTCCTGGCTGCAATAATGAACCAACTTGTATAGGGGGAAAAAAGTAACATATTTGTCATTTCCACGCCACAAAAGTGGGGAGTTAGTGAAGACGTATATGGCACCTACGATGACAAGGGGAACATGCACGCTAACGAGAATACCAGCCATGTTGACAAGACAAATGAGGACACATCTCCTCTAACAAACGAATCACTCTCAACGCGGACGTCCAACACCGTTCTAAGTGCCGGAGTGTTTAAACATGTGATTACACCCCTCTCTCCACAGTCCGAAATTAATGGCCATAACGCACATAATTAATCAAATACAACTGTATTTTCAAACGCCTTTTACCGATAATTATTTGTATTGTTCGATCAGATTTGACAAACGGTATCCCATACGTGTCAGATAACACTTTGACTTGCTTTTAAATACACCTATGGAGTATAATGAGGCATGAGGGCTATGCTCATGCAGAGGCAAGAATTGTGTCAGTGGAATGTTCTCTTCCAGCACGCTGAATTAGAGAGATGGAATTATTTACTTAATTAAGCCATGAGGATTTCAGTTTACCTCGGTTGGTTCCCTTCTGCCACTACAGTGAAAATTAGATTGCGATTTTTAATAGGGTCGTGATATGTTATAATAGGTTATATTTGCTACAGAAACTAGGAACACTATTGATCTGATCACCATGTGCTGAATCCAAAACCCCACGTCATAGTTCTAAAGTATCAAGTCCAGATTCCACTCCATAAATGGTTATTTCCTTTCTCATTTGATCAGTAACATCAGGCAGGCTGACCTTGATCTCGACGTCTGATCATAAATCCATAAAAAGTGCAGCATTCCACTATGCCCCCCCACCTATGAGACAGACCGAGGCCAAGGCTGTTCTCTCTCTCTCTCTCTCTCTCTCTCTCTCTCTCTCTCTCTCTCTCTCTCTCTCTCTCTCTCTCTCTCTCTCTCTCTCTCTCTCTCTCTCTCTCTCTCTCTCTCTCTCTCTCTCTCTCTCTCTCTCTCTCTCTCTCTCTCTCTCTCTCTCTCTCTCTCTCTCTCTCTCTCTCTCTCTCTCTCTCTCTCTCTCTCTCTCTCTCTCTCTCTCTCTCTCTCTCTCTCTCTCTCTCTCTCTCTCTCTCTCTCTCTCCCTCTCTCTCTCTCTCCCCCTCTCTCTCTCTCTCTCTCTCTCTCTCCACATAGGGTGACATTATCTACCAGGTATGTTTTGTATTTTCCTTAACTTGATTTATCACCTGTGGCATTATGTTAATATATCTTCTGAGTGTGGAACATAGCTGTAGAATTTAGTTTAGCCAGGAAAAAGATTGGATTTGGAACTTACAGGATGGGGATATATAAGTTAAGTTTCAAGCTGATATTATATAAGCCTACTACAATGTTGCTCAGCAAAACGGCTTGCTAGCCTTGTATATAAAGTGACTGTAATATGTTTTCTAGCTGACTAGGAACAAATCACCTGTTCTCATGTATAATGGACACAAAGCAAATCCTCAAGCCTAGTATCTCATCCTCTCCTTTGCAGTGATCACGAGTCCATTCCCCTAAATTAGACTCAGTGATAATATAAAGCAGACCAAATTCAGCCTAGATGCTTTGAGCATTGAATTAGTTTTTGCCTGATACACCCCCACCCATCCCCATTCCCCAGCGACGTCTTCCATTAACACTGCAATCTCAGCCGGTGCTTTGCTCCATGTACACTCTATTGTGAGGGAATCAGCATGTTGGGTCCACGGCGACAGTGACCCCTGGCAATTTGCTGAAAGTGTAATTATTTTTCTCCCTCTCGCAAAGATTTAAAAGATTGCATTTCAACTAAATCCATATCAATGCTAATTTTCCTGTCGAGGCAGCTCCAGGTGCTACAGTCCAGTAGACTGCAGTGAAAGCGAAGTGTGCCTGCTGTGTGCCACAGAAAGGGGTACAGCATGGCTCAAATGAAATGACACCAATATCTCTCCCAAGAAAACCGTTTTATTCTCAGCTACTACATAGTAAACAAAGGAGTCATGCTACATTAGAGTTAAACAACCGTTTCTTCATCTCCTTTCTCCTTTTAGTTACCAAATAATACTATGTTTATATGAGAAAATACATTTATAAGTGCGTAATTAGAATAAACAGAGGTAAGCATGGTATTTAAAACAGCAACACACTAAATCAGACAATAAGAACGACAAACCGTTGGAAAATAGACTTACATGGAGAATGACAATTTCTTTAGAATAGACATTTTGATAAAAAGTAGATATTTGAAGATAATTGAAGAATATATAGATTATATCCTATATAGAATGTAATTCCTGTTAATTCATAGGAAAATCAGACTCCCTGTATTTGGTTATGATCGAGCCCATGGAGTGTTAACTCTAGTTCATAGGCAGGTAAACACACACACACACACACACACACACACACACACACACACACACACACACACACACACACACATACACAAACACACACACACACACACACACACACACACACACACACACACACACACACACACACACACACACACACACACACACACACACACACACACACACACACACACACACACACACACACACACACACACACACACACACACACACACACCCTTGGTTGGGGGACATTTTTGAATCAGTTGATTTAATTTATTAATGAAATCCAATAACTACTTTTTTTTTCTTGTTTCATTTTAAGTTCAGAGGCTTTTTTCTCACTTTGAATGAGCATGAATGGCCGCCTAGTGACAAGTCAGCATAAGTCCTCACTTTGTCTAGGCTATTGTGGTTATGGTATTGCTTAAGATAGACCCTTAATTATGTTTTTAATTCAAGATGGTTCAAATGAAGAACATTACAAATGACACTACAACCCCAACATATGTGACTGACTGCCATTATCTGCAGGATGAAACAATGTATACTAAATACCATTGACCAAAATTTGAGTTGAATTCATCTGTTGTCTTGAGAATAGGGGCACGTTTTTCGTTAGTCATGCAGGTTTGTCATGATAGTTTTCACATTTCTTTGACATCTATTGATTTCGAAGCAGCTGTAAGACTTTGTCTCAAGAGAGAGGAGCAGTCACAACGCGTTAGTTTAATGGCATAACTCGAACGTTGGGAGATTGCGGACCACGTGAGCAGTGGCATATTTTCTTCTTTATAATAACGCTCAGTAATGATTTTTTTATTATAAAATGTAACAAGCAAATACAACCAATGTTTTAATAATACATTTCAACATTTGTCATAAAATGAATGTTCCAAGTTGTTTAGAAATGCTGTAATGCTGTAAATGCTGTTCCTCGAATTCTGAATTTTCTTCATCACTTTGCCGTTTTTTCTCCTTATAAGTGTGTGCAAATATATATATATTTTTTTTAAGGGAACCAAGGCTAATTATTACTATTCTATGCACCCCTCAGCGGCCTATACACTGCCAATACACATTCATGTATGATACACATTGTATTTTTATGATTATTTTACCTTTATTTAACCAGGCAAGTCAGTTAAAGAACAAATTCTTATTTTCAATGACGGCCTAGAGACAGTGGGTTAACTACCGGATCAGGGGCAGAACGACAGATTTGTACCTTGTCAGGTCGGGGGTTTGAATTTGCATCCTTCCGGTTAAAAGTCCAATGCTCTAACCACTAGGCCGCCCAGGTATAAGCTTTCTGTAGCTCCATATTCAACCATCAGAAAATACTATCTAACGCATTGGGGTCAGGTGACGAAATATGTCATTCTCTATTTTGGATCATATCATCCAGCATCGGAACCTGGCCTCGCCTCTGACTGCAGCACATGATAACATGGTCATTGACCCATGTTCATGTTATCAACACACCTCCCCATACTCAATGCAAATACTGACATTTATTCTATGATACAAATAGAATCCAAAATGGTGACCACTGTGCCATAACTGTGTCCGCCTTTTTACAGCTACACTAAATCAGCTTGTTGCTAATGTATGGTAGAGGCCAAACGATTAAACAGGAATGACGTTAAACTGGTTTGAATAAATGTTAACTGCTTTACTCCATGACAGTGGTTGTCTATAGACACAAAAAAAGTCAAACGTGCGCGCGTAATTACGCATAACTCATGTGTCAACGAGAGATTTCCGCGTATGTTTGGGTTGCCCGCATGTTTCTCTAACTAGGATCAGCCATTAGTTTGCAAGATTAACATGTCAATTGTCTGTCATGAATTATGGCTACTTTGGTTTAACTTTTGGGGAAACAATTTCATTCTACGTGGTGGAAATATATTCTGGACATACGTACCATTGTTAATGATCTGTGCGTGCACTTTGACTGAAAACACAAATTATTCCACACAACTCTAAAATAAGAAACATTTTGTGGCTGGATGCTCCATTGCCACATACAATCAACACAGTATTTACAGATGTTAAGAGACTCCTCTCTCTCTGTCCCATAATTCATGCATATATTCAGGGGATTGGGTCCAAGCTCTCACATTCACAAAAAAGACAGGATAAACATGCCACTGCTGATTAAGGAATAGTAATTGTAAATAAAAGTTATTGTTATTTTTGTATTGTCTGCAGGAATAGTGGACTAGCCTACTTGTGCCAGGCCTAAGGACTTTGATTAGCTAATATAGACAACAGATGGAAAGTTAGGACACTCAACAGTCCTTAACGCTTACACAACACTTCAGGAAATTCTCCACAAATGAAGGGCTACAATCAGGTGCTAAAAACACACAACGGAGTTCTGCATAGAACAAAATCAGCATTTAAAAAAATAATAGGCTCGCTCAGTTGATTGTCCTGTAGGCCCACTAAAGCAGTTTACCGAAGTACAGAGATCAATTGAACTAACTCTTTCAGAAAACAAATAGCTTTGTGGATAAAAACTTTGCTTATTGCTTCACTTAAGCTCTCTGCTTAGTCTACTTGGCATATAAATAGTTTCTGTGCATTCCCTGTGCATTTTTCTGAGGCTCACCAAAGTATCATTCTTAGTAAGGTAATTAGTAAGGTTAACGTTTGTGGTCCAATGATTTTGAAAATTCACTTGAGAGTCCGTGGCAGTATGGTAAACAGTCGCCTCCGTCGTACGCAGGGTCCGTCCACCACTGCTACTTCCTCACACTCACGCTGCAGCGGTTGCCTGGTGCATAATGTTGGAATGCCCTCTAGCGGTAGAAAATAGCATACATCCATGGGATGGCTTCAGTTGCCTACGATTCAAATAGTCTGACATCACTTTCTTTGTGGTTTTTAGTTTTTAATAGTTACGTTTTGATGGAACTGAGAAACGACACAATGATTAAAAAAAAACTTTTTGGCACAGGTTCAAACTTGTGAGTAAGCTATTTGCACAATTTTATATTTCTTTAGAATCAAACTACCACTTGCATTTCACAAAAACTTTTTAATTACTTGAGTTGTGGACTGAAAGACACTATGTGGTGTTGAAAGGACAGCTCATTTTAGGTCGCGGCCTCAAAGCCATCATTGTTTAGTAGCCTAATAGTTTACTGCAATGCACTAGGCTACTATTCTATATTATATTATGTAACATAATATTATTTCTCCGTTTGTATCTTTGGAACTGTTACGTAATGAGTAATGGACTGAGGTGTCAAATCCATGGTTGTATTTGGTCAAACACTTTCTTCATATGCAAGCAGTTGATGTTGAGTTGATCAGCCATCGCTCCAGAAATATGTACGGTACACATCGTGTGCTGGGAGGCCAATTGGATGGTAATGCACAGTCAATTACATTTCTTTCGAGATCATTAAGCGCAAATATGGCTTGTATTTTAACAAGACTGGCCGTGTATTTAATGAGGGTCAGGGAAGGGTGGGAGATGTTTTAATGGATCCGTGTTTTTCCTCACCACATTACTGTCCAGAGTATTAAGCAACCGGGTCCTCAGCAAGGTCTCTGTTTGCGTGTGACACGCGCGTGTCGGAGGATAGAAACACTTTAAAAACATATCAAATACTTTCAACTCCAATAGTATATTGGATTGTGAATATTGATATGAACAAGTAAAGGTCCACCTGAATAGCCTGGCGGAGATGCCCCTTGGGGCCACAGACATATTTAGAACAGTTACACAGGGTAGGGATAGCCTACATTTCTGGGCTTCGACTGCCCTTTCATTATGAGCATTGTAATTGTGCTTGAGAGAGATGGCATGATTAGGAAGACCTCCTCTGAGAACATATGCAGGCAGATGTGCAGCCAGCCTGAAAATGACTTACTCTATGGTTGTTATTCAATGCAACTTGTAGATGAAATTAAGCTGTTTTCATGCAGAGAGATTGTTAGGCAGTAGGTTAATAAGAATAACCTATTATCACCCTATCACTTTGAAGAATCTGACTCTTGTTTTGCTCTGTCTAAACCATGCCTAGCTATTCTCCGCTTAATTTAATCCTCTATCTCTCCCCCCAACATGCCAGTCCTGGGTTATCTGATTGCTGCAAGTATATTTCTAAATTGCAGATTTTCTGGACTGATACAAACTTTGATTGCCTATCAGGCACACATAAGGAAAGAATGCTCTGCTAAATGAGGTGCTGCACGCTTGGCTAAAAATCCTTAATGATTTTCTTTTTGAATAGTCTCCATGAAGGAGGCAAACAATCTGAAGGGTTGCAACATCCATAACAGTTCAACAGACAAAAGAACCAAAGTATCATCCTGAAAATTCAACTAATGATTTTAAAATGTACATTAATTCTGCATTTGGAGGAAAAAGGGAAATGTCAGTCCCATTTGAAAGGTTAATCATTATTCACCCATAATAAACACATTTGGTTCAAAGAAAATGTAATTAAAAGATTTATCTTTCACTGGACACACTTACACAATATTTTTCCAATTAGGTTTGTCATATTCCTACTGATGGACTCTGTTAATGAAATTTGTGAAATCATTGCAGCAGAAAGATTTCATTTAGACTCTGTAGAAGTCAGTAGTCGACAATAAAACTGCAGATAATAAAAATGCACATTCATGTTACCAGTGAACCCAAGGTCATACATTAGCAAGGTTAAAACTCCTAACGACACAACAATATAACACATTGAATACTAACTTAATTGCTAGGATTTACTGTGACAACAAATAACATCATCATGATAATGTTTACCTGTGGTGAAATCTGTGTGAAGAGACATAAAGCGCATTTATCTGTGTCAAATGAAAGTCAAATATGAGTCAGAGGACATGTTTTTCTCATCAGTAAAATGCTAGCTACATCTGACATCTGTGAGAGGACTGGATCTGTGAGAGGACCATCTGTGAGAGGACTGGATCTGTGAGAGGACTGGATCTGTGAGAGGACTGGATCTGTGAGAGGACTGGATCTGTGAGAGGACCGTCTGTGAGAGGACTGGATCTGTGAGAGGACTGGATCTGTGAGAGGACCGTCTGTGAGAGGACCGTCTGTGAGAGGACTGGATCTGTGAGAGGACTGGATCTGTGAGAGGACCGTCTGTGAGAGGACTGGATCTGTGAGAGGACTGGATCTGTGAGAGGACCGTCTGTGAGAGGACTGGATCTGTGAGAGGACCGTCTGTGAGAGGACCGTCTGTGAGAGGACTGGATCTGTGAGAGGACCGTCTGTGAGAGGACCGTCTGTGAGAGGACTGGATCTGTGAGAGGACCATCTGTGAGAGGACTGGATCTGTGAGAGGACCGTCTGTAAGAGGACCGTCTGTGAGAGGACTGGATCTGTGAGAGGACCGTCTGTGAGAGGACTGGATCTGTGAGAGGACTGGATCTGTGAGAGGACCGTCTGTGAGAGGACCGTCTGTGAGAGGACCGTCTGTGAGAGGACTGGATCTGTGAGAGGACTGGATCTGTGAGAGGACCGTCTGTGAGAGGACCGTCTGTGAGAGGACCGTCTGTGAGAGGACTGGCAGTGGCAGCCACTGACATCCCTTTACTCCTTCCTGTCTGTTGTTTAAATGCAGCTACAACTAGCTGACACAAGGGACACTTTAACAGGCAATTGCAATCTCTTAATGTCACCCATCCAAGTTGCTCTTAAAGTCCTTTCCCAAAACTCCAGTGAAACGTCATACCATAATTGATGCCCATCTTGATAGTCAGCGTAATTTGCTCCAGTTCTCTAGGATGCCATATGGAAATGTAGAAGACGGAGCTTTGGTCCGGGCTTTGTTACAGACAGGGCTTTTTAACGGGTGAATCAACGTGTGATGCCATCTCTATTCTCACCTGCTATACCTATTGTCTTTACATTAGGAATATGAGCACACCACTGTAGATGTAATTTCTGCTTAATACTGAATTGTTTCAGTGGAAGAGAATGCATCATTTGTAGGTAAATGACTGTACGAGTATTTGTATTGACATAAAAACAGAACAAATGTGTCAGTCTAAAGAACAAATGTGTCAGTCTAACTGACTCACCTTGTGGCACAGGGTTGTGCTAGATGGGACTGACATCTCATAGCAGCCAGTGCTGACCAGAAGACTTACCCAACCTCCTAAAGTAACCCCCCCACCCCCTCCACCTGCCATCCCGTGCCCCTCCCATCCCCAGTGCCCCAGTGCCCCAGGGGACTGCACCCTCCTCCCCCCTTTCTGTCTTCTACCCTGTCTCTCTGATGTCACAAACGAGGTTGATGAACACATGCTAATTTCCACAACCAAACACTGCTGGCGGCGAGACGTTTTGCAGCAGATTTGACCATAACAGCCCAGTCCAAATGGTTCCCACCGCCACACACATGGTTTTGACCTGCAAGCCACATCATCAGAGTTGCATCCCTCTCTGTCTCTGACAGTACTCTCACTACCTCCCTTGATCAGCTTGCCCTAATGTGGCCATCCTGCATTGATTGCATTGCTCTTAAGTGCTTGGAAATGCAGAATCGTCATCACTGATGAATTGAATCCAGCATCCAAAGAGAAGGCTTAGCAGCCCAACGATCCTCGGCTTCAGGTTCAGGAATAATCTGGTTCAGAAATAAAAGAGTGAACAAAGTGAGACACATTCTGATTAAATTAGATTGCAGTGTTTATTCCATTAACTTGGACCTAATTATCCACTCATTAGGCTGACAAGGTGATATCACTACTATACCATCCATCCACTCGTGTTGAAGATATGTTTTCTCATGTCTAATCAGTCCTCTGTGATCTATTGGTCCTGAAGTTTCCTCCAGGTCTTCCTAAGGTCACAGTAATGTTATTGCACCCTGTGCCAGAGATGTATACAGCCAGGGAGTGAGAGAAAGTCTTGGAACAAAAGCAGATTCCCCTGCCAGGCAGCATATGCCTCACCACCGACAACCCCAACATTCCTGGTGCAGGAGAGAAGACACAGGCACATGGATGTGCAGCCAGCCTAAAGCCATGTCTCCCTCCAGAATCACTCTCCTCTACTCAACTTCTTAACCTACCTGTCAACTCTGAACAAAAAGCTACTTCCCTTGCACCATATCATGCTGTTCCAGTTTTTGTTTTATATTTTAGACGGCTATCTGAGATGCAATTGCAGGTGCCTGTGCAACAAGGTATTTCTGAGTGTACATGTAGTCTATGTTGTGTGTGTGTGTGTGTGTGTGTGTGTGTGTGTGTGTGTGTGTGTGTGTGTGTGTGTGTGTGTGTGTGTGTGTGTGTGTGTGTGTGTGTGTGTGTGTGTGTGTGTGTGTGTGTGTGTGTGTGTGTGTGTGTGTGTGTGTGTGTGTGTGTGTGTGTGTGTGTGTGTGTGTGTGTGTGTGTGTGTGTGTGTGTGTGTGTGTGTGTGTGTGTGTGTGTGTGTGTGTGTGTGTGTGTGTGTGTGTGTGTGTGTGTGTGTGTGTGTGTGTGTGTGTGTGTGTGTGCGTGTGTGTGACGGATGGGAGAGGTTGCAGGCATGAGGGCAGAGCTGACTGGTACAGAGCCTGCCTGGCATGGTGTGGAGGACTGGTGCAGCTGTGGTTGGGAAGAGCTGTAACTGTGCCTTTTGCCTCTAGCAGCCTATACCCACAGTAATGTTGTTACTGATGTGAACGCAACATGTTCTGTAATATCCCTTTTTACCAGGTTTTATTGATGAAATCAAGGTGCATATGCAAAATCATTTGATCTTCTTTTTGTGGATTAACAGGAGTGCTCAAAACATATTTGTACATGTGTGTTCTATGCAATTACTGTGGGTTCTATGCAATTACTGTGGGTTCTATGCAATTACTGTGGGTTCTATGCAATGACTGTGGGTTATATGCAATTACTGTGGGTTCTATGCAATGACTATGGGTTATATGCAATTACTGTGGGTTCTATGCAATGACTGTGGGTTCTATGGCAGTAATGTGCAGTATGGTCTTGTGGCCTCATCAGTCATTTACAGTCAGCACCGCCTGGTGCTATTTAGTTCCCTTTAGTTGAGGGGCATTTTTCTGGGCCCATGCAGTGTGGATAGGTTTGTTTTAGGCACTCTGTTGTGACAGGTCTTGGTTCCAGTGCTATGGCTCCTGGGGGGAGAGGAGGAGAGGAAAGGAGCAAAAGCTGCTGAGTGGGTTTTCATTTCAGGCAAGATGGGAAATGTCACAAAGAGCACCCAGCTCAGCATAGCCACAGGGTCTAATGAAGCAGTCAGGCCCCACTGACCGAGCCCGCCATACAAACCTGCCTCTCAGCACTAAAGCAAGCGATGCTTTAATGCTGCTGCTGCTGCTTCTGAGGCATGGGTTATACACTGGGGACTGTGGGCTCTGTATTCATCTGCTTTGTTCTCTCTAACATGTATGATTCACATACTGTACGACTGCTAATAGTAACACTACACAGGCCTCCATAAAAACAATGTTCTGGAACCAAGTGGATATGTTACTTTAACAGTATGGGATGGAGGTGAGAGCTGATCACAGACGGTAGAATTGACTGGCTATGGGACTCATTTAGCAACATTCCCTCCTACCGTCCTCATGATGACACTAACCTGAATACCTGACTGGGAGAAACTAAGTGGGATTGGGCCGCTGATGCTGGTCTCTGTGAGAGTGTGCACTCTCCCCAATGAGAGGTGACCTCTGGAGAGGAGGAGAACCACAGGCACCGAGGAATCTCATTAATAATGACCATTTGTAATTAATCTCGGAGGGTGTTGTGTTGTGGCTCTGGTATAGCTAGCTGAGGAGTGACGATGATGGAGGTTCCTGTCAGGAAAACAGAGAGAACAACTCTGCTCAGGGGAAGAATCCCACGCTTCCATCGGTCTGACAGGAAGGTTGACCTCATTAGTCCAATAGCAGTTTCTCTCTGCCTTCATGCTGTCACACGTCCATATGGATCAGTCTGGACTGGACTGGATGTTCCTTTACGCTACGCAAATGACCACAGTTCACCATCTGGAAGTGCATCCAGTACCAAACAGCAGTGACAAACTGTATTTATTATTACATTTCCTTTGGACATTTGTATGCGTTTACAGATGTTTACCCCCCCCCCCTCTCTATTTTGAATATCATTACATTTTTAGTCATGACTTAAAGGAAAGATTTTCGAGATTGAGACCCAAGGAAGAGATTCACAACAAGGACACTTATACCAATGCGTTCAAGGAATTACATTAAAACGATCAACCACCGATGTACATATGCATCCAGGCCAAACAACAAAAGGTGAGGACGAACAAAGGTGTGTGTGTTAGAACCTGGGCACGGCATGTTTGATGCAGCCATGCTGAAAGGTGTGTGGCTGCTGAGGGTTGCTGAGGGCCTTCTGGTGCGCCCGGCTACCATGTGCTACCGTGTGCTCATCAGCATACGGGCCTTCTGATCCTATCACTCACGTTTACCTTCAACACCAACAGCACAGCTGCTCCAGGCATGCTGGATCCCAGTTCTGGAGCGCTGCTCACCAACACCCAGATGTGTATGCTAGCCACACACACACAGCAGCCTGTGAGTATCGCAGAGCTTTACCCTGGCTGGTCTCAAGGTAGAACAGTCCCACATAGTGAAGAGACTTTACCCTGGCTGGATCTCAAAGTAGAACAGTCCCACATAGTGAAGAGACTTTACCCTGGCTGGATCTCAGGGTAGAACAGTCCCACATAGTGAAGAGACTTTACCCTGGCTGGATCTCAGGATAGAACAGTCCCACATAGTGAAGAGACTTTACGCTGGCTGGATCTCAGGATAGAACAGTCCCACATAGTGAAGAGACTTTACCCTGGCTGGATCTCAGGATAGAACAGTCCCATATAGTGAAGAGACTTTACCTTGGCTGGATCTCAGGATAGAACAGTCCCACATAGTGAAGAGACTTTACCCTGGCTGGATCTCAGGATAGAACAGTCCCACATAGTGAAGAGACTTTACCCTGGCTGGATCTCAAGGTAGAACAGTCCCATATAGTGAAGAGACTTTACCCTGGCTGGATCTCAGGATAGAACAGTCCCATATAGTGAAGAGACTTTACCCTGGCTGGATCTCAGGGTAGAACAGTCCCACATAGTGAAGAGACTTTACCCTGGCTGGATCTCAGGGTAGAACAGTCCCACATAGTGAAGAGACTTTACCCTGGCTGGATCTCAGGGTAGAACAGTCCCACATAGTGAAGAGACTTTACCCTGGCTGGATCTCAGGGTAGAACAGTCCCACATAGTGAGGAGACTTTACCCTGGCTGGATCTCAGGGTAGAACAGTCCCACATAGTGAAGAGACTTTACCCTGGCTGGATCTCAGGGTAGAACAGTCCCACATAGTGAAGAGACTTTACCCTGGCTGGATCTCAGGGTAGAACAGTCCCACATAAGGAAGAGACTTTACCCTGGCTGGATCTCAGGATAGAACAGTCCCACATAGTGAAGAGACTTTACCCTGGCTGGATCTAAGGGTAGAACAGGGAAGAGACTTTACCCTGGCTGCATCTCAGGGTAGAACAGTCCCACATAGGGAAGAGACTTTACCATGGCTGGATCTCAGGATAGAACAGTCCCACATAGTGAAGAAACTTTACCCTGGCTGGATCTCAGGGTAGAACAGGGAAGAGACTTTACCCTGGCTGGATCTCAGGGTAGAACAGGGAAGAGACTTTACCCTGGCTGGATCTCAGGGTAGAACAGGGAAGAGACTTTACCCTGGCTGGATCTCAGGATAGAACAGTCCCACATAGGGAAGAGACTTTACCCTGGCTGGATCTCAGGATAGAACAGTCCCACATAGGGAAGAGACTTTAACCTGGCTGGATCTCAGGATAGAACAGTCCCACATAGTGAAGAGACTTTACCCTGGCTGGATCTCAGGATAGAACAGTCCCACATAGTGAAGAGACTTTACCCTGGCTGGAACTCAGGATAGAACAGTCCCACATAGGCTGGAAGAGACTTTACCCTGGCTGGATCTCAGGGTAGAACAGTCCCACATAGGGAAGAGACTTTACCCTGGCTGGTCTCAGGGTAGATCAGTCCCACATAGGGAAGAGACTTTACCCTGGCTGGATCTCAGGATAGATCTCAGGATAGAACAGTCCCACATAGGGAAGAGGCTTTACCCTGGCTGGATCTCAGGGTAGAACAGTCCCACATAGGGAAGAGACTTTACCCTGGCTGGATCTCAGGGTAGAACAGTCCCACATAGGGAAGAGACTTTACCCTGGCTGGATCTCAGGGTAGAACAGGTAAGAGACTTTACCCTGGCTGGATCTCAGGTTAGAACAGTCCCACATAGGGAAGAGACTTTACCCTGGCTGGATCTCAGGGTAGAACAGGGAAGAGACTTTACCCTGGCTGGATCTCAGGATAGAACAGTCCCACATAGGGAAGAGACTTTACCCTGGCTGGATCTCAGGGTAGAACAGTCCCACATAGGGAAGAGACTTTACCCTGGCTGGATCTCAGGTTAGAACAGTCCCACATAGGGAAGAGACTTTACCCTGGCTGGATCTCAGGTTAGAACAGTCCCACATAGGGAAGAGACTTTATCCTGGCTGGATCTCAGGGTAGAACAGGGAAGATACTTTACCCTGGCTGGATCTCAGGATAGAACATTCCCACATAGGGAAGAGACTTTACCCTGGCTGGATCTCAGGGTAGAACAGTCCCCCATAGGGAAGAGACTTTACCCTGGCTGTGTTATGCTGGTGAATGAGGACCCAAAAGCGACTTAACAGAAACAGAGTCTTTATTCCAGTCTTAAACAAAAAGGATAATCCTGGATATTATCTTAGGTAAATACAAAACAGGAAAACTGAAATCCTCTCGTCAGTAGAGAGGAACGACTGGAGACGCGACCACAGACTGCAGGTCGCCGGGAAGGCACAGGCCGTAGCTGACATAGACACCTGCTCACACGCATCATCTGAAGAAGGCAAAAACACGACAGGGCGGAACAAGGACACAGAACAGCAAACATCAAACAAGGATCCGACAAGGACAGAAGCGGAAAACAGAGGGAGAAATAGGGACTCTAATCAGAGGGCAAAATAGGGGACAGGTGTGAAAGAGTAAATGAGGTAGTTAGGAGAATGAGGAACAGCTGGGAGCAGGAACGGAACGATAGAGAGAGAGAGCGAGAGAGGGAGAGAGGGAGGGGGAGAGAGAGGGATAGAAAGAGGGAAAGAACCTAATAAGACCAGCAGAGGGAAACGAATAGAAGGGAAGCACAAGGACAAGACATGACAATATATGACAAAACATGACAGTACCCCCCCAGTCACCGAGCGCCTCCTGGCGCACTCGAGGAGGAACCCTGGCGGCAACGGAGGAAATCATTGATCAACAAACGGTCCAGCACGTCCCGAGAAAGAACCCAACTCCTCTCCTCAGGACCGTAACGGGAGACGATGAAGAGGGAATCTAGGGCTATTACTCTTATAAAAATGAGACACGGGTAGAGAACTGTAAGCGTTAGAGCAATCAGGACCAAACAGGCCAGGAGAGTAACAACTAGGGACAGACTGAGACACAGCAAGGCTAAGACCAGGAACAGGAGAGAGGCGGTGGCTGTGGACAGACTGAGACACAGCAAGTGCAGGAGCAGGACCAGGAGAGATGCGGTGGCAGGGGACAGACTGAGACCCAGCAAGGCCAGGAGCAGAAGCAGAAAAAAAGTTACCGGACTTATTCTGCGCGCAGTCCGAACAAGCAGCCACGAGACGGCGCGTGTCACGCTCCTGAGTAGGCCACCAAAACCGCTGGCGAATAGAAGCAAGCGTACCCCGAACGCCGGGGTGGCCAGCTAACTTGGCAGAGTGAGCCCACTGAAGAACAGCCAGACGAGTAGAGACAGGAACGAAAAGAAGGTTACTAGGACAAGCGCGCGGCGACGGAGTGTGAGTGAGTGCTTGCTTGACCTGTCTCTCAATTCCCCAGACATTCAACCCGACAACACGCCCCTCAGGGAGAATCCCCTCGGGGTCGGTAGACGCTACAGAAGAACTGAAGAGACGGGATAAAGCATCAGGCTTGGTGTTCTTAGTACCCGGGCGATAAGAAATCACAAACTCGAAACGAGCGAAAAACAACACCCATCGAGCTTGACGCGCATTGAGTCGTTTGGCAGAACGGATGTACTCAAGGTTCTTTTGGTCAGTCCAAACGACAAAAGGAACGGTCGCCCCCTCCAACCACTGTCGCCATTCGCCTAGGGCTAAACGGATGGCGAGCAGTTCGCGGTTAGCCACATCATAGTTACGTTCCGACGGCGACAGGCGATGAGAAAAATATGCGCAAGGGTGGACCCCATCGTCAGTATGGGAGCGCTGGGACAGAATGGCTCCCACGCCCACCCCCGATGCGTCTACCTCGACAATGAACTGTTTAGTGACGTCAGGTGCAACAAGGATAGGAGCGGATGCAAAATGCTTCTTGAGGAAATCAGTACAACAATCATACGACCGGTGAGGAGGAAGGGAGGTGGCTCTAGACCGACTGAAGACCGTGCGCAGATCATGATATTCCTCCGGCCCTCCTGTCAAATCACCACGTTCCTCCTGTGAAGAGGGAGCAGAAGAAACAGGAGGAATAGCAGACATTAAACATTTCACATGACAAGAAACGTTCCAGGAAAGGATAGAATTACTAGACCAATCAAAAGAAGGATTATGACACACTAGCCAGGGATGACCCAAAACAACAGGTGTAAAAGGTGAACAAAAAATCAAAAAAGAAATGGTCTCACTATGGTTACCAGATACTGTGAGGGTTAAAGGTAGTGTTTCACATAATATACTGGGGAGAGGACTACCATCCAAGGCGAACATGACCGTGGGCTCCCCTAACTGTCTGAGAGGAATGTCATGTTCTCGAGCCCAGGCTTCGTCCATAAAACAGCCCTCCGCCCCAGAGTCTATTAATGCACTGCAGGAAGCTGCCGATCCGGTCCAGCGTAGATGGACCGGCAAGGTAGTACAGGTACTTGACGGAGAGAACAGAGTAGTAGCGCTTATCAGTCGCCCTCCGCTTACTGATGAGCTCTGGCCCTTTACTGGACATGAAATGACAAAATGACCAGCGGAACCGCAATAGAGACAGAGGCGGTTGGTGATTCTCCGTTCCCTCTCCTTAGTCGAGATGCGAATACCCCCCAGCTGCATGGGCTCAACACCTGAGTCAGTGGGGAAAGATGGTAGTGTCGGGGAGAGGGGGCACAGTTAACGCGAGCTCTCTTCCATGAGCTCGGTGACGAAGATCTACCCGTCGTTCAATGCGAATAGCGAGTTCAATCAAAGAATCCACGCTGGATGGAACCTCCCGGGAGAGAATCTCATCCTTAACCTTAGCGTGGAGTCCCTCCAGAAAACGAGCGAGCAACGCCTGCTCGTTCCAGTTACTGGAGGCAGCAAGAGTGCGAAACTCTATAGAGTAATCCGTTATGGATCGATTACCTTGACATAGGGAAGACAGGGACCAGGAAGCTTCTTTCCCAAAAACAGAACGATCAAAAACCCGTATCATCTCCTCTTTAAAGTTCTGATACTCGTTAGTACACTCAGCCCTTGCCTCCCAGATAGCTGTGCCCCACTCCCGAGCCCGTCCAGTAAGGAGTGATATGACGTAGGCGATCCGAGCAATACCCCTGGAGTACGTGTGGGGCTGGAGAGAGAACACTATATCACACTGGGTAAGGAACGAGCGACATTCAGTAGGCTCCCCAGAGTAGCACGTGGGTTATTAATTCTGGGCTCCGGAGACCCGGAAGCCCAGGAGGTAACCGGTGGATGGAGGCGGAGATTGTGAATCTCCTCCGAGAGGCCGGAGACTTGGGCGGCCAGGGTCTCAACGGCATGTCGAGCAGCAGACAATTCATGTTCGTGTCTTCCTAGCATCGCTCCCTGGAACTCGACAGCAGAGTAGAGAGAATCCGTAGTCGCTGGGTCCATTCTTGGTCGGATCCTTCTGTTATGCTGGTGAATGAGGACCCAAAAGCGACTTAACAGAAACAGAGTCTTTATTCCAGTCTTAAACAAAAACGATAATCCTGGATATTATCTTAGGTAAATACAAAACAGGAAAACTGAAATCCTCTCGTCAGTAGAGAGGAACGACTGGAGACGCGACCACAGACTGCAGGTCGCTTCGGGAAGGCACAGGCCGTAGCTGACATAGACACCTGCTCACACGCAGCATCTGAAGAAGGCAAAAACACGACAGGGCGGAACAAGGACACAGAACAGCAAACATCAAACAAGGATCCGACAAGGACAGAAGCGGAAAACAGAGGGAGAAATAGGGACTCTAATCAGAGGGCAAAATAGGGGACAGGTGTGAAAGAGTAAATGAGGTAGTTAGGAGAATGAGGAACAGCTGGGAGCAGGAACGGAATGATAGAGAGAGAGAGCTAGAGAGGGAGAGAGGGAGGGGGAGAGAGAGGGATAGAAAGAGGGAAAGAACCTAATAAGACCAGCAGAGGGAAACAAATAGAAGGGAAGCACAAGGACAAGACATGACAATATATGACAAAACATGACAGGCTGGATCTCAGGGTGGAACAGTCCCACATAGAGAAGAGACTTTACCCTGGCTGGATCTCAGGGTAGAACAGTCCCACATAGGGAAGAGACTTTACCCTGGCTGGATCTCAGGATAGAACAGTCCCACATAGTGAAGAGGCTTTACCCTGGCTGGATCTCAGGGTAAAACAGTCCCACATAGGGAAGATACTTTACCCTGGCTGGATCTCAGGCTAGAACAGGGAATAGACTTTACCCTGGTTGGATCTCAGGGTAGAACAGGGAGGAGACTTTACCCTGGATGGATCTCAGGGTAGAACAGGGAAGAGACTTTACCCTGGCTGGATCTCAGGATAGAACAGTCCCACATAGGGAAGATACTTTACCCTGGCTGGATCTCAGGGTAGAACAGTCCCACATAGGGAAGAGATTTTACCCTGGCTGGATCTCATGGTAGAACAGGGAAGAGACTTTACCCTGGCTGGATCTCAGGGTAGAACAGTCCCACATAGGGAAGAGACTTTACCCTGGCTGGATCTCAAGGTAGAACAGTCCCACATAGGGAAGAGACTTTACCCTGGCTGGATCTCAGGTTAGAACAGTCCCACATAGGGAAGAGACTTTACCCTGGCTGGATCTCAGGGTAGAACAGGGAAGAGACTTTACCCTGGCTGGATCTCAGGATAGAACAGTCCCACATAGGGAAGAGACTTTACCCTGGCTGGATCTCAGGGTAGAACAGTCCCACATAGGGAAGAGACTTTACCCTGGCTGGATCTCAGGGTAGAACAGTCCCACATAGGGAAGAGACTTTACCCTGGCTGGATCTCAGGGTAGAACAGTCCCACATAGGGAAGAGGCTTTACCCTGGCTGGATCTCAGGGTAGAACAGTCCCACATAGGGAAGAGACTTTACCCTGGCTGGATCTCAGGGTAGAACAGGTAAGAGACTTTACCCTGGCTGGATCTCAGGATAGAACAGTCCCACATAGGGAAGAGACTTTACCCTGGCTGGATCTCAGGGTAGAACAGGTAAGAGACTTTACCCTGGCTGGATCTCAGGATAGAACAGTCCCACATAGGGAAGAGACTTTACCCTGGCTGGATCTCAGGGTAGAACAGGTAAGAGACTTTACCCTGGCTGGATCTCAGGATAGAACAGTCCCACATAGGGAAGAGACTTTACCCTGGCTGGATCTCAGGGTAGAACAGTCCCACATAGGGAAGAGACTTTACCCTGGCTGGATCTCAGGTTAGAACAGTCCCACATAGGGAAGAGACTTTACCCTGGCTGGATCTCAGGGTAGAACAGGGAAGAGACTTTACCCTGGCTGGATCTCAGGATAGAACAGTCCCACATAGGGAAGAGACTTTACCCTGGCTGGATCTCAGGGTAGAACAGTCCCACATAGGGAAGAGACTTTACCCTGGCTGGATCTCAGGGTAGAACAGTCCCACATAGGGAAGAGACTTTACCCTGGCTGGATCTCAGGTTAGAACAGTCCCACATAGGGAAGAGACTTTATCCTGGCTGGATCTCAGGGTAGAACAGGGAAGATACTTTACCCTGGCTGGATCTCAGGATAGAACATTCCCACATAGGGAAGAGACTTTACCCTGGCTGGATCTCAGGGTAGAACAGTCCCCCATAGGGAAGAGACTTTACCCTGGCTGTGTTATGCTGGTGAATGAGGACCCAAAAGCGACTTAACAGAAACAGAGTCTTTATTCCAGTCTTAAACAAAAAGGATAATCCTGGATATTATCTTAGGTAAATACAAAACAGGAAAACTGAAATCCTCTCGTCAGTAGAGAGGAACGACTGGAGACGCGACCACAGACTGCAGGTCGCTTCGGGAAGGCACAGGCCGTAGCTGACATAGACACCTGCTCACACGCATCATCTGAAGAAGGCAAAAACACGACAGGGCGGAACAAGGACACAGAACAGCAAACATCAAACAAGGATCCGACAAGGACAGAAGCGGAAAACAGAGGGAGAAATAGGGACTCTAATCAGAGGGCAAAATAGGGGACAGGTGTGAAAGAGTAAATGAGGTAGTTAGGAGAATGAGGAACAGCTGGGAGCAGGAACGGAATGATAGAGAGAGAGAGCTAGAGAGGGAGAGAGGGAGGGGAGAGAGAGGGATAGAAAGAGGGAAAGAACCTAATAAGACCAGCAGAGGGAAACAAATAGAAGGGAAGCACAAGGACAAGACATGACAATATATGACAAAACATGACAGGCTGGATCTCAGGGTGGAACAGTCCCACATAGAGAAGAGACTTTACCCTGGCTGGATCTCAGGGTAGAACAGTCCCACATAGGGAAGAGACTTTACCCTGGCTGGATCTCAGGATAGAACAGTCCCACATAGTGAAGAGGCTTTACCCTGGCTGGATCTCAGGGTAAAACAGTCCCACATAGGGAAGATACTTTACCCTGGCTGGATCTCAGGCTAGAACAGGAATAGACTTTACCCTGGTTGGATCTCAGGGTAGAACAGGGAGGAGACTTTACCCTGGATGGATCTCAGGGTAGAACAGGGAAGAGACTTTACCCTGGCTGGATCTCAGGATAGAACAGTCCCACATAGGGAAGATACTTTACCCTGGCTGGATCTCAGGGTAGAACAGTCCCACATAGGGAAGAGATTTTACCCTGGCTGGATCTCATGGTAGAACAGGGAAGAGACTTTACCCTGGCTGGATCTCAGGGTAGAACAGTCCCACATAGGGAAGAGACTTTACCCTGGCTGGATCTCAAGGTAGAACAGTCCCACATAGGGAAGAGACTTTACCCTGGCTGGATCTCAGGTTAGAACAGTCCCACATAGGGAAGAGACTTTACCCTGGCTGGATCTCAGGGTAGAACAGGGAAGAGACTTTACCCTGGCTGGATCTCAGGATAGAACAGTCCCACATAGGGAAGAGACTTTACCCTGGCTGGATCTCAGGGTAGAACAGTCCCACATAGGAAGAGACTTTACCCTGGCTGGATCTCAGGGTAGAACAGTCCCACATAGGGAAGAGACTTTACCCTGGCTGGATCTCAGGGTAGAACAGTCCCACATAGGGAAGAGGCTTTACCCTGGCTGGATCTCAGGGTAGAACAGTCCCACATAGGGAAGAGACTTTACCCTGGCTGGATCTCAGGGTAGAACAGGTAAGAGACTTTACCCTGGCTGGATCTCAGGATAGAACAGTCCCACATAGGGAAGAGACTTTACCCTGGCTGGATCTCAGGGTAGAACAGGTAAGAGACTTTACCCTGGCTGGATCTCAGGATAGAACAGTCCCACATAGGGAAGAGACTTTACCCTGGCTGGATCTCAGGGTAGAACAGGTAAGAGACTTTACCCTGGCTGGATCTCAGGATAGAACAGTCCCACATAGGGAAGAGACTTTACCCTGGCTGGATCTCAGGGTAGAACAGTCCCACATAGGGAAGAGACTTTACCCTGGCTGGATCTCAGGTTAGAACAGTCCCACATAGGGAAGAGACTTTACCCTGGCTGGATCTCAGGGTAGAACAGGGAAGAGACTTTACCCTGGCTGGATCTCAGGATAGAACAGTCCCACATAGGGAAGAGACTTTACCCTGGCTGGATCTCAGGGTAGAACAGTCCCACATAGGGAAGAGACTTTACCCTGGCTGGATCTCAGGGTAGAACAGTCCCACATAGGGAAGAGACTTTACCCTGGCTGGATCTCAGGTTAGAACAGTCCCACATAGGGAAGAGACTTTATCCTGGCTGGATCTCAGGGTAGAACAGGGAAGATACTTTACCCTGGCTGGATCTCAGGATAGAACATTCCCACATAGGGAAGAGACTTTACCCTGGCTGGATCTCAGGGTAGAACAGTCCCCCATAGGGAAGAGACTTTACCCTGGCTGTGTTATGCTGGTGAATGAGGACCCAAAAGCGACTTAACAGAAACAGAGTCTTTATTCCAGTCTTAAACAAAAAGGATAATCCTGGATATTATCTTAGGTAAATACAAAACAGGAAAACTGAAATCCTCTCGTCAGTAGAGAGGAACGACTGGAGACGCGACCACAGACTGCAGGTCGCTGGGAAGGCACAGGCCGTAGCTGACATAGACACCTGCTCACACGCATCATCTGAAGAAGGCAAAAACACGACAGGGCGGAACAAGGACACAGAACAGCAAACATCAAACAAGGATCCGACAAGGACAGAAGCGGAAAACAGAGGGAGAAATAGGGACTCTAATCAGAGGGCAAAATAGGGGACAGGTGTGAAAGAGTAAATGAGGTAGTTAGGAGAATGAGGAACAGCTGGGAGCAGGAACGGAATGATAGAGAGAGAGAGCTAGAGAGGGAGAGAGGGAGGGGGAGAGAGAGGGATAGAAAGAGGGAAAGAACCTAATAAGACCAGCAGAGGGAACCAAATAGAAGGGAAGCACAAGGACAAGACATGACAATATATGACAAAACATGACAGGCTGGATCTCAGGGTGGAACAGTCCCACATAGGGAAGAGACTTTACCCTGGCTGGATCTCAGGGTAGAACAGGTAAGAGACTTTACCCTGGCTGGATCTCAGGATAGAACAGTCCCACATAGGGAAGAGACTTTACCCTGGCTGGATCTCAGGGTAGAACAGTCCCACATAGGGAAGAGACTTTACCCTGGCTGGATCTCAGGTTAGAACAGTCCCACATAGGGAAGAGACTTTACCCTGGCTGGATCTCAGGGTAGAACAGGGAAGAGACTTTACCCTGGCTGGATCTCAGGATAGAACAGTCCCACATAGGGAAGAGACTTTACCCTGGCTGGATCTCAGGGTAGAACAGGTAAGAGACTTTACCCTGGCTGGATCTCAGGATAGAACAGTCCCACATAGGGAAGAGACTTTACCCTGGCTGGATCTCAGGGTAGAACAGTCCCACATAGGGAAGAGACTTTACCCTGGCTGGATCTCAGGTTAGAACAGTCCCACATAGGGAAGAGACTTTACCCTGGCTGGATCTCAGGGTAGAACAGGGAAGAGACTTTACACTGGCTGGATCTCAGGATAGAACAGTCCCACATAGGGAAGAGACTTTACCCTGGCTGGATCTCAGGGTAGAACAGTCCCACATAGGGAAGAGACTTTACCCTGGCTGGATCTCAGGGTAGAACAGTCCCACATAGGGAAGAGACTTTACCCTGGCTGGATCTCAGGTTAGAACAGTCCCACATAGGGAAGAGACTTTATCCTGGCTGGATCTCAGGGTAGAACAGGGAAGATACTTTACCCTGGCTGGATCTCAGGATAGAACATTCCCACATAGGGAAGAGACTTTACCCTGGCTGGATCTCAGGGTAGAACAGTCCCCCATAGGGAAGAGACTTTACCCTGGCTGTGTTATGCTGGTGAATGAGGACCCAAAAGCGACTTAACAGAAACAGAGTCTTTATTCCAGTCTTAAACAAAAAGGATAATCCTGGATATTATCTTAGGTAAATACAAAACAGGAAAACTGAAATCCTCTCGTCAGTAGAGAGGAACGACTGGAGACGCGACCACAGACTGCAGGTCGCTTCGGGAAGGCACAGGCCGTAGCTGACATAGACACCTGCTCACACGCATCATCTGAAGAAGGCAAAAACACGACAGGGCGGAACAAGGACACAGAACAGCAAACATCAAACAAGGATCCGACAAGGACAGAAGCGGAAAACAGAGGGAGAAATAGGGACTCTAATCAGAGGGCAAAATAGGGGACAGGTGTGAAAGAGTAAATGAGGTAGTTAGGAGAATGAGGAACTGCTGGGAGCAGGAACGGAACGATAGAGAGAGAGAGCGAGAGAGGGAGAGAGGGAGGGGGAGAGAGGGATAGAAAGAGGGAAAGAACCTAATAAGACCAGCAGAGGGAAACGAATAGAAGGGAAGCACAAGGACAAGACATGACAATATATGACAAAACATGACAGTACCCCCCCAGTCACCGAGCGCCTCCTGGCGCACTCGAGGAGGAACCCTGGCGGCAACGGAGGAAATCATTGATCAACAAACGGTCCAGCACGTCCCGAGAAAGAACCCAACTCCTCTCCTCAGGACCGTAACGGAGACGATGAAGAGGGAATCTAGGGCTATTACTCTTATAAAAATGAGACACGGGTAGAGAACTGTAAGCGTTAGAGCAATCAGGACCAAACAGGCCAGGAGAGTAACAACTAGGGACAGACTGAGACACAGCAAGGCTAAGACCAGGAACAGGAGAGAGGCGGTGGCTGTGGACAGACTGAGACACAGCAAGTGCAGGAGCAGGACCAGGAGAGATGCGGTGGCAGGGGACAGACTGAGACCCAGCAAGGCCAGGAGCAGAAGCAGAAAAAAAGTTACCGGACTTATTCTGCGCGCAGTCCGAACAAGCAGCCACGAGACGGCGCGTGTCACGCTCCTGAGTAGGCCACCAAAACCGCTGGCGAATAGAAGCAAGCGTACCCCGAACGCCGGGGTGGACAGCTAACTTGGCAGAGTGAGCCCACTGAAGAACAGCCAGACGAGTAGAGACAGGAACGAAAAGAAGGTTACTAGGACAAGCGCGCGGCGACGGAGTGTGAGTGAGTGCTTGCTTGACCTGTCTCTCAATTCCCCAGACATTCAACCCGACAACACGCCCCTCAGGGAGAATCCCCTCGGGGTCGGTAGACGCTACAGAAGAACTGAAGAGACGGGATAAAGCATCAGGCTTGGTGTTCTTAGTACCCGGGCGATAAGAAATCACGAACTCGAAACGAGCGAAAAACAACGCCCATCGAGCTTGACGCGCATTGAGTCGTTTGGCAGAACGGATGTACTCAAGGTTCTTTTGGTCAGTCCAAACGACAAAAGGAACGGTCGCCCCCTCCAACCACTGTCGCCATTCGCCTAGGGCTAAACGGATGGCGAGCAGTTCGCGGTTAGCCACATCATAGTTACGTTCCGACGGCGACAGGCGATGAGAAAAATATGCGCAAGGGTGGACCCCATCGTCAGTATGGGAGCGCTGGGACAGAATGGCTCCCACGCCCACCCCCGATGCGTCTACCTCGACAATGAACTGTTTAGTGACGTCAGGTGCAACAAGGATAGGAGCGGATGCAAAATGCTTCTTGAGGAAATCAGTACAACAATCATACGACCGGTGAGGAGGAAGGGAGGTGGCTCTAGACCGACTGAAGACCGTGCGCAGATCATGATATTCCTCCGGCCCTCCTGTCAAATCACCACGTTCCTCCTGTGAAGAGGAGCAGAAGAAACAGGAGGAATAGCAGACATTAAACATTTCACATGACAAGAAACGTTCCAGGAAAGGATAGAATTACTAGACCAATCAAAAGAAGGATTATGACACACTAGCCAGGGATGACCCAAAACAACAGGTGTAAAAGGTGAACAAAAAATCAAAAAGAAATGGTCTCACTATGGTTACCAGATACTGTGAGGGTTAAAGGTAGTGTTTCACATAATATACTGGGGAGAGGACTACCATCCAAGGCGAACATGACCGTGGGCTCCCCTAACTGTCTGAGAGGAATGTCATGTTCTCGAGCCCAGGCTTCGTCCATAAAACAGCCCTCCGCCCCAGAGTCTATTAATGCACTGCAGGAAGCTGCCGATCCGGTCCAGCGTAGATGGACCGGCAAGGTAGTACAGGTACTTGACGGAGAGAACAGAGTAGTAGCGCTTATCAGTCGCCCTCCGCTTACTGATGAGCTCTGGCCCTTTACTGGACATGAAATGACAAAATGACCAGCGGAACCGCAATAGAGACAGAGGCGGTTGGTGATTCTCCGTTCCCTCTCCTTAGTCGAGATGCGAATACCCCCCAGCTGCATGGGCTCAACACCTGAGTCAGTGGGGAAAGATGGTAGTGTCGGGGAGAGGGGGGGCACAGTTAACGCGAGCTCTCTTCCATGAGCTCGGTGACGAAGATCTACCCGTCGTTCAATGCGAATAGCGAGTTCAATCAAAGAATCCACGCTGGATGGAACCTCCCGGGAGAGAATCTCATCCTTAACCTTAGCGTGGAGTCCCTCCAGAAAACGAGCGAGCAACGCCTGCTCGTTCCAGTTACTGGAGGCAGCAAGAGTGCGAAACTCTATAGAGTAATCCGTTATGGATCGATTACCTTGACATAGGGAAGACAGGGACCAGGAAGCTTCTTTCCCAAAAACAGAACGATCAAAAACCCGTATCATCTCCTCTTTAAAGTTCTGATACTCGTTAGTACACTCAGCCCTTGCCTCCCAGATAGCTGTGCCCCACTCCCGAGCCCGTCCAGTAAGGAGTGATATGACGTAGGCGATCCGAGCAATACCCCTGGAGTACGTGTGGGGCTGGAGAGAGAACACTATATCACACTGGGTAAGGAACGAGCGACATTCAGTAGGCTCCCCAGAGTAGCACGGTGGGTTATTAATTCTGGGCTCCGGAGACCCGGAAGCCCAGGAGGTAACCGGTGGATGGAGGCGGAGATTGTGAATCTCCTCCGAGAGGCCGGAGACTTGGGCGGCCAGGGTCTCAACGGCATGTCGAGCAGCAGACAATTCATGTTCGTGTCTTCCTAGCATCGCTCCCTGGAACTCGACAGCAGAGTAGAGAGAATCCGTAGTCGCTGGGTCCATTCTTGGTCGGATCCTTCTGTTATGCTGGTGAATGAGGACCCAAAAGCGACTTAACAGAAACAGAGTCTTTATTCCAGTCTTAAACAAAAACGATAATCCTGGATATTATCTTAGGTAAATACAAAACAGGAAAACTGAAATCCTCTCGTCAGTAGAGAAGAACGACTGGAGACGCGACCACAGACTGCAGGTCGCTTCGGGAAGGCACAGGCCGTAGCTGACATAGACACCTGCTCACACGCAGCATCTGAAGAAGGCAAAAACACGACAGGGCGGAACAAGGACACAGAACAGCAAACATCAAACAAGGATCCGACAAGGACAGAAGCGGAAAACAGAGGGAGAAATAGGGACTCTAATCAGAGGGCAAAATAGGGGACAGGTGTGAAAGAGTAAATGAGGTAGTTAGGAGAATGAGGAACAGCTGGGAGCAGGAACGGAATGATAGAGAGAGAGAGCTAGAGAGGGAGAGAGGGAGGGGGAGAGAGAGGGATAGAAAGAGGGAAAGAACCTAATAAGACCAGCAGAGGGAAACAAATAGAAGGGAAGCACAAGGACAAGACATGACAATATATGACAAAACATGACAGGCTGGATCTCAGGGTGGAACAGTCCCACATAGGGAAGAGACTTTACCCTGGCTGGATCTCAGGGTAGAACAGGGAAGAGACTTTACCCTGGCTGGATCTCAGGATAGAACATTCCCACATAGGGAAGAGACTTTACCCTGGCTGGATCTCAGGGTAGAACAGTCCCCCATAGGGAAGAGACTTTACCCTGGCTGGATCTCAGGGTAGAACAGTCCCACATAGGGAAGAGACTTTACCCTGGCTGGATATCAGGGTAGAACAGGGAAGAGACTTTACCCTGGCTGGATCTCAGGATAGAACAGTCCCACATAGGGAAGAGACTTTACCCTGGCTGGATCTCAGGGTAGAACAGTCCCACATAGGGAAGAGACTTTACCCTGGCTGGATCTCAGGTTAGAACAGTCCCACATAGGGAAGAGACTTTACCCTGGCTGGATCTCAGGATAGAACAGTCCCATATAGTGAAGAGACTTTACCTTGGCTGGATCTCAGGATAGAACAGTCCCACATAGTGAAGAGACTTTACCCTGGCTGGATCTCAGGATAGAACAGTCCCACATAGTGAAGAGACTTTACCCTGGCTGGATCTCAAGGTAGAACAGTCCCATATAGTGAAGAGACTTTACCCTGGCTGGATCTCAGGATAGAACAGTCCCATATAGTGAAGAGACTTTACCCTGGCTGGATCTCAGGGTAGAACAGTCCCACATAGTGAAGAGACTTTACCCTGGCTGGATCTCAGGGTAGAACAGTCCCACATAGTGAAGAGACTTTACCCTGGCTGGATCTCAGGGTAGAACAGTCCCACATAGTGAAGAGACTTTACCCTGGCTGGATCTCAGGGTAGAACAGTCCCACATAGTGAAGAGACTTTACCCTGGCTGGATCTCAGGGTAGAACAGTCCCACATAGTGAAGAGACTTTACCCTGGCTGGATCTCAGGGTAGAACAGTCCCACATAGTGAAGAGACTTTACCCTGGCTGGATCTCAGGGTAGAACAGTCCCACATAGTGAGGAGACTTTACCCTGGCTGGATCTCAGGGTAGAACAGTCCCACATAGTGAAGAGACTTTACCCTGGCTGGATCTCAGGGTAGAACAGTCCCACATAGTGAAGAGACTTTACCCTGGCTGGATCTCAGGGTAGAACAGTCCCACATAAGGAAGAGACTTTACCCTGGCTGGATCTCAGGATAGAACAGTCCCACATAGTGAAGAGACTTTACCCTGGCTGGATCTAAGGGTAGAACAGGGAAGAGACTTTACCCTGGCTGGATCTCAGGGTAGAACAGTCCCACATAGGGAAGAGACTTTACCATGGCTGGATCTCAGGATAGAACAGTCCCACATAGTGAAGAAACTTTACCCTGGCTGGATCTCAGGGTAGAACAGGGAAGAGACTTTACCCTGGCTGGATCTCAGGGTAGAACAGGGAAGAGACTTTACCCTGGCTGGATCTCAGGGTAGAACAGGGAAGAGACTTTACCCTGGCTGGATCTCAGGATAGAACAGTCCCACATAGGGAAGAGACTTTACCCTGGCTGGATCTCAGGATAGAACAGTCCCACATAGGGAAGAGACTTTAACCTGGCTGGATCTCAGGATAGAACAGTCCCACATAGTGAAGAGACTTTACCCTGGCTGGATCTCAGGGTAGAACAGGGAAGAGACTTTACCCTGGCTGGATCTCAGGATAGAACAGTCCCACATAGGGAAGAGACTTTACCCTGGCTGGATCTCAGGATAGAACAGTCCCACATAGGGAAGAGACTTTAACCTGGCTGGATCTCAGGATAGAACAGTCCCACATAGTGAAGAGACTTTACCCTGGCTGGATCTCAGGATAGAACAGTCCCACATAGTGAAGAGACTTTACCCTGGCTGGAACTCAGGATAGAACAGTCCCACATAGGGAAGAGACTTTACCCTGGCTGGATCTCAGGGTAGAACAGTCCCACATAGGGAAGAGACTTTACCCTGGCTGGTCTCAGGGTAGATCAGTCCCACATAGGGAAGAGACTTTACCCTGGCTGGATCTCAGGATAGGACAGTCCCACATAGGGAAGAGGCTTTACCCTGGCTGGATCTCAGGGTAGAACAGTCCCACATAGGGAAGAGACTTTACCCTGGCTGGATCTCAGGGTAGAACAGTCCCACATAGGGAAGAGACTTTACCCTGGCTGGATCTCAGGGTAGAACAGGTAAGAGACTTTACCCTGGCTGGATCTCAGGATAGAACAGTCCCACATAGGGAAGAGACTTTACCCTGGCTGGATCTCAGGGTAGAACAGGTAAGAGACTTTACCCTGGCTGGATCTCAGGATAGAACAGTCCCACATAGGGAAGAGACTTTACCCTGGCTGGATCTCAGGGTAGAACAGGTAAGAGACTTTACCCTGGCTGGATCTCAGGATAGAACAGTCCCACATAGGGAAGAGACTTTACCCTGGCTGGATCTCAGGTTAGAACAGTCCCACATAGGGAAGAGACTTTACCCTGGCTGGATCTCAGGTTAGAACAGTCCCACATAGGGAAGAGACTTTATCCTGGCTGGATCTCAGGGTAGAACAGGGAAGAGACTTTACCCTGGCTGGATCTCAGGATAGAACAGTCCCATATAGTGAAGAGACTTTACCCTGGCTGGATCTCAGGGTAGAACAGTCCCACATAGTGAAGAGACTTTACCCTGGCTGGATCTCAGGGTAGAACAGTCCCACATAGTGAAGAGACTTTACCCTGGCTGGATCTCAGGGTAGAACAGTCCCACATAGTGAAGAGACTTTACCCTGGCTGGATCTCAGGGTAGAACAGTCCCACATAGTGAAGAGACTTTACCCTGGCTGGATCTCAGGGTAGAACAGTCCCACATAGTGAAGAGACTTTACCCTGGCTGGATCTCAGGGTAGAACAGTCCCACATAGTGAAGAGACTTTACCCTGGCTGGATCTCAGGGTAGAACAGTCCCACATAGTGAGGAGACTTTACCCTGGCTTGATCTCAGGGTAGAACAATCCCACATAGTGAAGAGACTTTACCCTGGCTGGATCTCAGGGTAGAACAGTCCCACATAGTGAAGAGACTTTACCCTGGCTGGATCTCAGGGTAGAACAGTCCCACATAAGGAAGAGACTTTACCCTGGCTGGATCTCAGGATAGAACAGTCCCACATAGTGAAGAGACTTTACCCTGGCTGGATCTAAGGGTAGAACAGGGAAGAGACTTTACCCTGGCTGGATCTCAGGGTAGAACAGTCCCACATAGGGAAGAGACTTTACCATGGCTGGATCTCAGGATAGAACAGTCCCACATAGTGAAGAAACTTTACCCTGGCTGGATCTCAGGGTAGAACAGGGAAGAGACTTTACCCTGGCTGGATCTCAGGGTAGAACAGGGAAGAGACTTTACCCTGGCTGGATCTCAGGGTAGAACAGGGAAGAGACTTTACCCTGGCTGGATCTCAGGATAGAACAGTCCCACATAGGGAAGAGACTTTACCCTGGCTGGATCTCAGGATAGAACAGTCCCACATAGGGAAGAGACTTTAACCTGGCTGGATCTCAGGATAGAACAGTCCCACATAGTGAGGAGACTTTACCCTGGCTGGATCTCAGGGTAGAACAATCCCACATAGTGAAGAGACTTTACCCTGGCTGGATCTCAGGGTAGAACAGTCCCACATAGTGAAGAGACTTTACCCTGGCTGGATCTCAGGGTAGAACAGTCCCACATAAGGAAGAGACTTTACCCTGGCTGGATCTCAGGATAGAACAGTCCCACATAGTGAAGAGACTTTACCCTGGCTGGATCTAAGGGTAGAACAGGGAAGAGACTTTACCCTGGCTGGATCTCAGGGTAGAACAGTCCCACATAGGGAAGAGACTTTACCATGGCTGGATCTCAGGATAGAACAGTCCCACATAGTGAAGAAACTTTACCCTGGCTGGATCTCAGGGTAGAACAGGGAAGAGACTTTACCCTGGCTGGATCTCAGGGTAGAACAGGGAAGAGACTTTACCCTGGCTGGATCTCAGGGTAGAACAGGGAAGAGACTTTACCCTGGCTGGATCTCAGGATAGAACAGTCCCACATAGGGAAGAGACTTTACCCTGGCTGGATCTCAGGATAGAACAGTCCCACATAGGGAAGAGACTTTAACCTGGCTGGATCTCAGGATAGAACAGTCCCACATAGTGAAGAGACTTTACCCTGGCTGGATCTCAGGATAGAACAGTCCCACATAGTGAAGAGACTTTACCCTGGCTGGAACTCAGGATAGAACAGTCCCACATAGGGAAGAGGCTTTACCCTGGCTGGATCTCAGGGTAGAACAGTCCCACATAGGGAAGAGACTTTACCCTGGCTGGATCTCAGGGTAGAACAGTCCCACATAGGGAAGAGACTTTACCCTGGCTGGATCTCAGGGTAGAACAGGTAAGAGACTTTACCCTGGCTGGATCTCAGGATAGAACAGTCCCACATAGGGAAGAGACTTTACCCTGGCTGGATCTCAGGGTAGAACAGGTAAGAGACTTTACCCTGGCTGGATCTCAGGATAGAACAGTCCCACATAGGGAAGAGACTTTACCCTGGCTGGATCTCAGGATAGAACAGTCCCACATAGGGAAGAGACTTTAACCTGGCTGGATCTCAGGATAGAACAGTCCCACATAGTGAAGAGACTTTACCCTGGCTGGATCTCAGGATAGAACAGTCCCACATAGTGAAGAGACTTTACCCTGGCTGGAACTCAGGATAGAACAGTCCCACATAGGGAAGAGACTTTACCCTGGCTGGATCTCAGGGTAGAACAGTCCCACATAGGGAAGAGACTTTACCCTGGCTGGTCTCAGGGTAGATCAGTCCCACATAGGGAAGAGACTTTACCCTGGCTGGATCTCAGGATAGAACAGTCCCACATAGGGAAGAGGCTTTACCCTGGCTGGATCTCAGGGTAGAACAGTCCCACATAGGGAAGAGACTTTACCCTGGCTGGATCTCAGGGTAGAACAGTCCCACATAGGGAAGAGACTTTACCCTGGCTGGATCTCAGGGTAGAACAGGTAAGAGACTTTACCCTGGCTGGATCTCAGGTTAGAACAGTCCCACATAGGGAAGAGACTTTACCCTGGCTGGATCTCAGGGTAGAACAGGTAGAGACTTTACCCTGGCTGGATCTCAGGATAGAACAGTCCCACATAGGGAAGAGACTTTACCCTGGCTGGATCTCAGGGTAGAACAGGGAAGAGACTTTACCCTGGCTGGATCTCAGGATAGAACAGTCCCACATAGGGAAGAGACTTTACCCTGGCTGGATCTCAGGTTAGAACAGTCCCACATAGGGAAGAGACTTTACCCTGGCTGGATCTCAGGTTAGAACAGTCCCACATAGGGAAGAGACTTTATCCTGGCTGGATCTCAGGGTAGAACAGGGAAGAGACTTTACCCTGGCTGGATCTCAGGGTAGAACAGTCCCACATAGTGAAGAGACTTTACCCTGGCTGGATCTCAGGGTAGAACAGTCCCACATAGTGAAGAGACTTTACCCTGGCTGGATCTCAGGGTAGAACAGTCCCACATAGTGAAGAGACTTTACCCTGGCTGGATCTCAGGGTAGAACAGTCCCACATAGTGAAGAGACTTTACCCTGGCTGGATCTCAGGGTAGAACAGTCCCACATAGTGAAGAGACTTTACCCTGGCTGGATCTCAGGGTAGAACAGTCCCACATAGTGAAGAGACTTTACCCTGGCTGGATCTCAGGGTAGAACAGTCCCACATAGTGAGGAGACTTTACCCTGGCTGGATCTCAGGGTAGAACAATCCCACATAGTGAAGAGACTTTACCCTGGCTGGATCTCAGGGTAGAACAGTCCCACATAGTGAAGAGACTTTACCCTGGCTGGATCTCAGGGTAGAACAGTCCCACATAAGGAAGAGACTTTACCCTGGCTGGATCTCAGGATAGAACAGTCCCACATAGTGAAGAGACTTTACCCTGGCTGGATCTAAGGGTAGAACAGGGAAGAGACTTTACCCTGGCTGGATCTCAGGGTAGAACAGTCCCACATAGGGAAGAGACTTTACAATGGCTGGATCTCAGGGTAGAACAGGTAAGAGACTTTACCCTGGCTGGATCTCAGGATAGAACAGTCCCACATAGGGAAGAGACTTTACCCTGGCTGGATCTCAGGGTAGAACAGGTAAGAGACTTTACCCTGGCTGGATCTCAGGATAGAACAGTCCCACATAGGGAAGAGACTTTACCCTGGCTGGATCTCAGGGTAGAACAGGTAAGAGACTTTACCCTGGCTGGATCTCAGGATAGAACAGTCCCACATAGGGAAGAGACTTTACCCTGGCTGGATCTCAGGTTAGAACAGTCCCACATAGGGAAGAGACTTTACCCTGGCTGGATCTCAGGTTAGAACAGTCCCACATAGGGAAGAGACTTTATCCTGGCTGGATCTCAGGGTAGAACAGGGAAGAGACTTTACCCTGGCTGGATCTCAGGGTAGAACAGTCCCACATAGTGAAGAGACTTTACCCTGGCTGGATCTCAGGGTAGAACAGTCCCACATAGTGAAGAGACTTTACCCTGGCTGGATCTCAGGGTAGAACAGTCCCACATAGTGAAGAGACTTTACCCTGGCTGGATCTCAGGGTAGAACAGTCCCACATAGTGAAGAGACTTTACCCTGGCTGGATCTCAGGGTAGAACAGTCCCACATAGTGAAGAGACTTTACCCTGGCTGGATCTCAGGGTAGAACAGTCCCACATAGTGAAGAGACTTTACCCTGGCTGGATCTCAGGGTAGAACAGTCCCACATAGTGAGGAGACTTTACCCTGGCTGGATCTCAGGGTAGAACAATCCCACATAGTGAAGAGACTTTACCCTGGCTGGATCTCAGGGTAGAACAGTCCCACATAGTGAAGAGACTTTACCCTGGCTGGATCTCAGGGTAGAACAGTCCCACATAAGGAAGAGACTTTACCCTGGCTGGATCTCAGGATAGAACAGTCCCACATAGTGAAGAGACTTTACCCTGGCTGGATCTAAGGGTAGAACAGGGAAGAGACTTTACCCTGGCTGGATCTCAGGGTAGAACAGTCCCACATAGGGAAGAGACTTTACAATGGCTGGATCTCAGGATAGAACAGTCCCACATAGTGAAGAAACTTTACCCTGGCTGGATCTCAGGGTAGAACAGGGAAGAGACTTTACCCTGGCTGGATCTCAGGGTAGAACAGGGAAGAGACTTTACCCTGGCTGGATCTCAGGGTAGAACAGGGAAGAGACTTTACCCTGGCTGGATCTCAGGATAGAACAGTCCCACATAGGGAAGAGACTTTACCCTGGCTGGATCTCAGGATAGAACAGTCCCACATAGGGAAGAGACTTTAACCTGGCTGGATCTCAGGATAGAACAGTCCCACATAGTGAGGAGACTTTACCCTGGCTGGATCTCAGGGTAGAACAATCCCACATAGTGAAGAGACTTTACCCTGGCTGGATCTCAGGGTAGAACAGTCCCACATAGTGAAGAGACTTTACCCTGGCTGGATCTCAGGGTAGAACAGTCCCACATAAGGAAGAGACTTTACCCTGGCTGGATCTCAGGATAGAACAGTCCCACATAGTGAAGAGACTTTACCCTGGCTGGATCTAAGGGTAGAACAGGGAAGAGACTTTACCCTGGCTGGATCTCAGGGTAGAACAGTCCCACATAGGGAAGATACTTTACCATGGCTGGATCTCAGGATAGAACAGTCCCACATAGTGAAGAAACTTTACCCTGGCTGGATCTCAGGGTAGAACAGGGAAGAGACTTTACCCTGGCTGGATCTCAGGGTAGAACAGGGAAGAGACTTTACCCTGGCTGGATCTCAGGGTAGAACAGGGAAGAGACTTTACCCTGGCTGGATCTCAGGATAGAACAGTCCCACATAGGGAAGAGACTTTACCCTGGCTGGATCTCAGGATAGAACAGTCCCACATAGGGAAGAGACTTTAACCTGGCTGGATCTCAGGATAGAACAGTCCCACATAGTGAAGAGACTTTACCCTGGCTGGATCTCAGGATAGAACAGTCCCACATAGTGAAGAGACTTTACCCTGGCTGGAACTCAGGATAGAACAGTCCCACATAGGGAAGAGGCTTTACCCTGGCTGGATCTCAGGGTAGAACAGTCCCACATAGGGAAGAGACTTTACCCTGGCTGGATCTCAGGGTAGAACAGTCCCACATAGGGAAGAGACTTTACCCTGGCTGGATCTCAGGGTAGAACAGGTAAGAGACTTTACCCTGGCTGGATCTCAGGATAGAACAGTCCCACATAGGGAAGAGACTTTACCCTGGCTGGATCTCAGGGTAGAACAGGTAAGAGACTTTACCCTGGCTGGATCTCAGGATAGAACAGTCCCACATAGGGAAGAGACTTTACCCTGGCTGGATCTCAGGGTAGAACAGGTAAGAGACTTTACCCTGGCTGGATCTCAGGATAGAACAGTCCCACATAGGGAAGATACTTTACCCTGGCTGGATCTCAGGGTAGAACAGTCCCACATAGGGAAGAGACTTTACCCTGGCTGGATCTCAGGTTAGAACAGTCCCACATAGGGAAGAGACTTTACCCTGGCTGGATCTCAGGGTAGAACAGGGAAGAGACTTTACCCTGGCTGGATCTCAGGATAGAACAGTCCCACATAGGGAAGAGACTTTACCCTGGCTGGATCTCAGGGTAGAACAGTCCCACATAGGGAAGAGACTTTACCCTGGCTGGATCTCAGGTTAGAACAGTCCCACATAGGGAAGAGACTTTACCCTGGCTGGATCTCAGGTTAGAACAGTCCCACATAGGGAAGAGACTTTATCCTGGCTGGATCTCAGGGTAGAACAGGGAAGATACTTTACCCTGGCTGGATCTCAGGATAGAACATTCCCACATAGGGAAGAGACTTTACCCTGGCTGGATCTCAGGGTAGAACAGTCCCCCATAGGGAAGAGACTTTACCCTGGCTGTGTTATGCTGGTGAATGAGGACCCAAAAGCGACTTAACAGAAACAGAGTCTTTATTCCAGTCTTAAACAAAAAGGATAATCCTGGATATTATCTTAGGTAAATACAAAACAGGAAAACTGAAATCCTCTCGTCAGTAGAGAGGAACGACTGGAGACGCGACCACAGACTGCAGGTCGCTTCGGGAAGGCACAGGCCGTAGCTGACATAGACACCTGCTCACACGCATCATCTGAAGAAGGCAAAAACACGACAGGGCGGAACAAGGACACAGAACAGCAAACATCAAACAAGGATCCGACAAGGACAGAAGCGGAAAACAGAGGGAGAAATAGGGACTCTAATCAGAGGGCAAAATAGGGGACAGGTGTGAAAGAGTAAATGAGGTAGTTAGGAGAATGAGGAACAGCTGGGAGCAGGAACGGAACGATAGAGAGAGAGAGCGAGAGAGGGAGAGAGGGAGGGGGAGAGAGAGGGATAGAAAGAGGGAAAGAACCTAATAAGACCAGCAGAGGGAAACGAATAGAAGGGAAGCACAAGGACAAGACATGACAATATATGACAAAACATGACAGTACCCCCCCACTCACCGAGCGCCTCCTGGCGCACTCGAGGAGGAACCCTGGCGGCAACGGAGGAAATCATTGATCAACAAACGGTCCAGCACGTCCCGAGAAAGAACCCAACTCCTCTCCTCAGGACCGTAACGGGAGACGATGAAGAGGGAATCTAGGGCTATTACTCTTATAAAAATGAGACACGGGTAGAGAACTGTAAGCGTTAGAGCAATCAGGACCAAACAGGCCAGGAGAGTAACAACTAGGGACAGACTGAGACACAGCAAGGCTAAGACCAGGAACAGGAGAGAGGCGGTGGCTGTGGACAGACTGAGACACAGCAAGTGCAGGAGCAGGACCAGGAGAGATGCGGTGGCAGGGGACAGACTGAGACCCAGCAAGGCCAGGAGCAGAAGCAGAAAAAAGTTACCGGACTTATTCTGCGCGCAGTCCGAACAAGCAGCCACGAGACGGCGCGTGTCACGCTCCTGAGTAGGCCACCAAAACCGCTGGCGAATAGAAGCAAGCGTACCCCGAACGCCGGGGTGGCCAGCTAACTTGGCAGAGTGAGCCCACTGAAGAACAGCCAGACGAGTAGAGACAGGAACGAAAAGAAGGTTACTAGGACAAGCGCGCGGCGACGGAGTGTGAGTGAGTGCTTGCTTGACCTGTCTCTCAATTCCCCAGACATTCAACCCGACAACACGCCCTCAGGGAGAATCCCCTCGGGGTCGGTAGACGCTACAGAAGAACTGAAGAGACGGGATAAAGCATCAGGCTTGGTGTTCTTAGTACCCGGGCGATAAGAAATCACGAACTCGAAACGAGCGAAAAACAACGCCCATCGAGCTTGACGCGCATTGAGTCGTTTGGCAGAACGGATGTACTCAAGGTTCTTTTGGTCAGTCCAAACGACAAAAGGAACGGTCGCCCCCTCCAACCACTGTCGCCATTCGCCTAGGGCTAAACGGATGGCGAGCAGTTCGCGGTTAGCCACATCATAGTTACGTTCCGACGGCGACAGGCGATGAGAAAAATATGCGCAAGGGTGGACCCCATCGTCAGTATGGGAGCGCTGGGACAGAATGGCTCCCACGCCCACCCCGATGCGTCTACCTCGACAATGAACTGTTTAGTGACGTCAGGTGCAACAAGGATAGGAGCGGATGCAAAATGCTTCTTGAGGAAATCAGTACAACAATCATACGACCGGTGAGGAGGAAGGGAGGTGGCTCTAGACCGACTGAAGACCGTGCGCAGATCATGATATTCCTCCGGCCCTCCTGTCAAATCACCACGTTCCTCCTGTGAAGAGGGAGCAGAAGAAACAGGAGGAATAGCAGACATTAAACATTTCACATGACAAGAAACGTTCCAGGAAAGGATAGAATTACTAGACCAATCAAAAGAAGGATTATGACACACTAGCCAGGGATGACCCAAAACGACAGGTGTAAAAGGTGAACAAAAAATCAAAAAAGAAATGGTCTCACTATGGTTACCAGATACTGTGAGGGTTAAAGGTAGTGTTTCACATAATATACTGGGGAGAGGACTACCATCCAAGGCGAACATGACCGTGGGCTCCCCTAACTGTCTGAGAGGAATGTCATGTTCTCGAGCCCAGGCTTCGTCCATAAAACAGCCTTCCGCCCCAGAGTCTATTAATGCACTGCAGGAAGCTGCCGATCCGGTCCAGCGTAGATGGACCGGCAAGGTAGTACAGGTACTTGACGGAGAGAACAGAGTAGTAGCGCTTATCAGTCGCCCTCCGCTTACTGATGAGCTCTGGCCCTTTACTGGACATGAAATGACAAAATGACCAGCGGAACCGCAATAGAGACAGAGGCGGTTGGTGATTCTCCGTTCCCTCTCCTTAGTCGAGATGCGAATACCCCCCAGCTGCATGGGCTCAACACCTGAGTCAGTGGGGAAAGATGGTAGTGTCGGGGAGAGGGGGGGCACAGTTAACGCGAGCTCTCTTCCATGAGCTCGGTGACGAAGATCTACCCGTCGTTCAATGCGAATAGCGAGTTCAATCAAAGAATCCACGCTGGATGGAACCTCCCGGGAGAGAATCTCATCCTTAACCTTAGCGTGGAGTCCCTCCAGAAAACGAGCGAGCAACGCCTGCTCGTTCCAGTTACTGGAGGCAGCAAGAGTGCGAAACTCTATAGAGTAATCCGTTATGGATCGATTACCTTGACATAGGGAAGACAGGGACCAGGAAGCTTCTTTCCCAAAAACAGAACGATCAAAAACCCGTATCATCTCCTCTTTAAAGTTCTGATACTCGTTAGTACACTCAGCCCTTGCCTCCCAGATAGCTGTGCCCCACTCCCGAGCCCGTCCAGTAAGGAGTGATATGACGTGGCGATCCGAGCAATACCCCTGGAGTACGTGTGGGGCTGGAGAGAGAACACTATATCACACTGGGTAAGGAACGAGCGACATTCAGTAGGCTCCCCAGAGTAGCACGTGGGTTATTAATTCTGGGCTCCGGAGACCCGGAAGCCCAGGAGGTAACCGGTGGATGGAGGCGGAGATTGTGAATCTCCTCCGAGAGGCCGGAGACTTGGGCGGCCAGGGTCTCAACGGCATGTCGAGCAGCAGACAATTCATGTTCGTGTCTTCCTAGCATCGCTCCCTGGAACTCGACAGCAGAGTAGAGAGAATCCGTAGTCGCTGGGTCCATTCTTGGTCGGATCCTTCTGTTATGCTGGTGAATGAGGACCCAAAAGCGACTTAACAGAAACAGAGTCTTTATTCCAGTCTTAAACAAAAACGATAATCCTGGATATTATCTTAGGTAAATACAAAACAGGAAAACTGAAATCCTCTCGTCAGTAGAGAGGAACGACTGGAGACGCGACCACAGACTGCAGGTCGCCGGGAAGGCACAGGCCGTAGCTGACATAGACACCTGCTCACACGCAGCATCTGAAGAAGGCAAAAACACGACAGGGCGGAACAAGGACACAGAACAGCAAACATCAAACAAGGATCCGACAAGGACAGAAGCGGAAAACAGAGGGAGAAATAGGGACTCTAATCAGAGGGCAAAATAGGGGACAGGTGTGAAAGAGTAAATGAGGTAGTTAGGAGAATGAGGAACAGCTGGGAGCAGGAACGGAATGATAGAGAGAGAGAGCTAGAGAGGGAGAGAGGGAGGGGGAGAGAGATGGATAGAAAGAGGGAAAGAACCTAATAAGACCAGCAGAGGGAAACAAATAGAAGGGAAGCACAAGGACAAGACATGACAATATATGACAAAACATGACAGGCTGGATCTCAGGGTGGAACAGTCCCACATAGAGAAGAGACTTTACCCTGGCTGGATCTCAGGGTAGAACAGTCCCACATAGGGAAGAGACTTTACCCTGGCTGGATCTCAGGATAGAACAGTCCCACATAGTGAAGAGGCTTTACCCTGGCTGGATCTCAGGGTAAAACAGTCCCACATAGGGAAGATACTTTACCCTGGCTGGATCTCAGGCTAGAACAGGGAATAGACTTTACCCTGGCTGGATCTCAGGGTAGAACAGGGAGGAGACTTTACCCTGGATGGATCTCAGGGTAGAACAGTCCCACATAGGTAAGATACTTTACCCTGGCTGGATCTCAGTGTAGAACAGTCCCACATAGGGAAGAGATTTTACCCTGGCTGGATCTCATGGTAGAACAGGGAAGAGACTTTACCCTGGCTGGATCTCAGGGTAGAACAGTCCCACATAGGGAAGAGACTTTACCCTGGCTGGATCTCAGGTTAGAACAGTCCCACATAGGGAAGAGACTTTATCCTGGCTGGATCTCAGGGTAGAACAGGGAAGATACTTTACCCTGGCTGGATCTCAGGATAGAACATTCCCACATAGGGAAGAGACTTTACCCTGGCTGGATCTCAGGGTAGAACAGTCCCCCATAGGGAAGAGACTTTACCCTGGCTGTGTTATGCTGGTGAATGAGGACCCAAAAGCGACTTAACAGAAACAGAGTCTTTATTCCAGTCTTAAACAAAAAGGATAATCCTGGATATTATCTTAGGTAAATACAAAACAGGAAAACTGAAATCCTCTCGTCAGTAGAGAGGAACGACTGGAGACGCGACCACAGACTGCAGGTCGCTTCGGGAAGGCACAGGCCGTAGCTGACATAGACACCTGCTCACACGCATCATCTGAAGAAGGCAAAAACACGACAGGGCGGAACAAGGACACAGAACAGCAAACATCAAACAAGGATCCGACAAGGACAGAAGCGGAAAACAGAGGGAGAAATAGGGACTCTAATCAGAGGGCAAAATAGGGGACAGGTGTGAAAGAGTAAATGAGGTAGTTAGGAGAATGAGGAACAGCTGGGAGCAGGAACGGAACGATAGAGAGAGAGAGCGAGAGAGGGAGAGAGGGAGGGGGAGAGAGAGGGATAGAAAGAGGGAAAGAACCTAATAAGACCAGCAGAGGGAAACGAATAGAAGGGAAGCACAAGGACAAGACATGACAATATATGACAAAACATGACAGTACCCCCCCACTCACCGAGCGCCTCCTGGCGCACTCGAGGAGGAACCCTGGCGGCAACGGAGGAAATCATTGATCAACAAACGGTCCAGCACGTCCCGAGAAAGAACCCAACTCCTCTCCTCAGGACCGTAACGGGAGACGATGAAGAGGGAATCTAGGGCTATTACTCCTATAAAAATGAGACACGGGTAGAGAACTGTAAGCGTTAGAGCAATCAGGACCAAACAGGCCAGGAGAGTAACAACTAGGGACAGACTGAGACACAGCAAGGCTAAGACCAGGAACAGGAGAGAGGCGGTGGCTGTGGACAGACTGAGACACAGCAAGTGCAGGAGCAGGACCAGGAGAGATGCGGTGGCAGGGGACAGACTGAGACCCAGCAAGGCCAGGAGCAGAAGCAGAAAAAAAGTTACCGGACTTATTCTGCGCGCAGTCCGAACAAGCAGCCACGAGACGGCGCGTGTCACGCTCCTGAGTAGGCCACCAAAACCGCTGGCGAATAGAAGCAAGCGTACCCCGAACGCCGGGGTGGCCAGCTAACTTGGCAGAGTGAGCCCACTGAAGAACAGCCAGACGAGTAGAGACAGGAACGAAAAGAAGGTTACTAGGACAAGCGCGGCGACGGAGTGTGAGTGAGTGCTTGCTTGACCTGTCTCTCAATTCCCCAGACATTCAACCCGACAACACGCCCCTCAGGGAGAATCCCTCGGGGTCGGTAGACGCTACAGAAGAACTGAAGAGACGGGATAAAGCATCAGGCTTGGTGTTCTTAGTACCCGGGCGATAAGAAATCACGAACTCGAAACAGAGCGAGCGAAAAACAACGCCCATCGAGCTTGACGCGCATTGAGTCGTTTGGCAGAACGGATGTACTCAAGGTTCTTTTGGTCAGTCCAAACGACAAAAGGAACGGTCGCCCCCTCCAACCACTGTCGCCATTCGCCTAGGGCTAAACGGATGGCGAGCAGTTCGCGGTTAGCCACATCATAGTTACGTTCCGACGGCGACAGGCGATGAGAAAAATATGCGCAAGGGTGGACCCCATCGTCAGTATGGGAGCGCTGGGACAGAATGGCTCCCACGCCCACCCCCGATGCGTCTACCTCGACAATGAACTGTTTAGTGACGTCAGGTGCAACAAGGATAGGAGCGGATGCAAAATGCTTCTTGAGGAAATCAGTACAACAATCATACGACCGGTGAGGAGGAAGGGAGGTGGCTCTAGACCGACTGAAGACCGTGCGCAGATCATGATATTCCTCCGGCCCTCCTGTCAAATCACCACGTTCCTCCTGTGAAGAGGGAGCAGAAGAAACAGGAGGAATAGCAGACATTAAACATTTCACATGACAAGAAACGTTCCAGGAAAGGATAGAATTACTAGACCAATCAAAAGAAGGATTATGACACACTAGCCAGGGATGACCCAAAACGACAGGTGTAAAAGGTGAACAAAAAATCAAAAAAGAAATGGTCTCACTATGGTTACCAGATACTGTGAGGGTTAAAGGTAGTGTTTCACATAATATACTGGGGAGAGGACTACCATCCAAGGCGAACATGACCGTGGGCTCCCCTAACTGTCTGAGAGGAATGTCATGTTCTCGAGCCCAGGCTTCGTCCATAAAACAGCCTTCCGCCCCAGAGTCTATTAATGCACTGCAGGAAGCTGCCGATCCGGTCCAGCGTAGATGGACCGGCAAGGTAGTACAGGTACTTGACGGAGAGAACAGAGTAGTAGCGCTTATCAGTCGCCCTCCGCTTACTGATGAGCTCTGGCCCTTTACTGGACATGAAATGACAAAATGACCAGCGGAACCGCAATAGAGACAGAGGCGGTTGGTGATTCTCCGTTCCCTCTCCTTAGTCGAGATGCGAATACCCCCCAGCTGCATGGGCTCAACACCTGAGTCAGTGGGGAAAGATGGTAGTGTCGGGGAGAGGGGGGGCACAGTTAACGCGAGCTCTCTTCCATGAGCTCGGTGACGAAGATCTACCCGTCGTTCAATGCGAATAGCGAGTTCAATCAAAGAATCCACGCTGGATGGAACCTCCCGGGAGAGAATCTCATCCTTAACCTTAGCGTGGAGTCCCTCCAGAAAACGAGCGAGCAACGCCTGCTCGTTCCAGTTACTGGAGGCAGCAAGAGTGCGAAACTCTATAGAGTAATCCGTTATGGATCGATTACCTTGACATAGGGAAGACAGGGACCAGGAAGCTTCTTTCCCAAAAACAGAACGATCAAAAACCCGTATCATCTCCTCTTTAAAGTTCTGATACTCGTTAGTACACTCAGCCCTTGCCTCCCAGATAGCTGTGCCCCACTCCCGAGCCCGTCCAGTAAGGAGTGATATGACGTAGGCGATCCGAGCAATACCCCTGGAGTACGTGTGGGGCTGGAGAGAGAACACTATATCACACTGGGTAAGGAACGAGCGACATTCAGTAGGCTCCCCAGAGTAGCACGGTGGGTTATTAATTCTGGGCTCCGGAGACCCGGAAGCCCAGGAGGTAACCGGTGGATGGAGGCGGAGATTGTGAATCTCCTCCGAGAGGCCGGAGACTTGGGCGGCCAGGGTCTCAACGGCATGTCGAGCAGCAGACAATTCATGTTCGTGTCTTCCTAGCATCGCTCCCTGGAACTCGACAGCAGAGTAGAGAGAATCCGTAGTCGCTGGGTCCATTCTTGGTCGGATCCTTCTGTTATGCTGGTGAATGAGGACCCAAAAGCGACTTAACAGAAACAGAGTCTTTATTCCAGTCTTAAACAAAAACGATAATCCTGGATATTATCTTAGGTAAATACAAAACAGGAAAACTGAAATCCTCTCGTCAGTAGAGAGGAACGACTGGAGACGCGACCACAGACTGCAGGTCGCTTCGGGAAGGCACAGGCCGTAGCTGACATAGACACCTGCTCACACGCAGCATCTGAAGAAGGCAAAAACACGACAGGGCGGAACAAGGACACAGAACAGCAAACATCAAACAAGGATCCGACAAGGACAGAAGCGGAAAACAGAGGGAGAAATAGGGACTCTAATCAGAGGGCAAAATAGGGGACAGGTGTGAAAGAGTAAATGAGGTAGTTAGGAGAATGAGGAACAGCTGGGAGCAGGAACGGAATGATAGAGAGAGAGAGCTAGAGAGGGAGAGAGAGGGGGGGAGAGAGAGGGATAGAAAGAGGAAAAGAACCTAATAAGACCAGCAGAGGGAAACAAATAGAAGGGAAGCACAAGGACAAGACATGACAATATATGACAAAACATGACAGGCTGGATCTCAGGGTGGAACAGTCCCACATAGAGAAGAGACTTTACCCTGGCTGGATCTCAGGGTAGAACAGTCCCACATAGGGAAGAGACTTTACCCTGGCTGGATCTCAGGATAGAACAGTCCCACATAGTGAAGAGGCTTTACCCTGGCTGGATCTCAGGGTAAAACAGTCCCACATAGGGAAGATACTTTACCCTGGCTGGATCTCAGGCTAGAACAGGGAATAGACTTTACCCTGGCTGGATCTCAGGGTAGAACAGGGAGGAGACTTTACCCTGGATGGATCTCAGGGTAGAACAGTCCCACATAGGTAAGATACTTTACCCTGGCTGGATCTCAGTGTAGAACAGTCCCACATAGGGAAGAGATTTTACCCTGGCTGGATCTCATGGTAGAACAGGGAAGAGACTTTACCCTGGCTGGATCTCAGGGTAGAACAGTCCCACATAGGGAAGAGACTTTACCCTGGCTGGATCTCAAGGTAGAACAGTCCCACATAGGGAAGAGACTTTACCATGGCTGGATCTCAGGTTAGAACAGTCCCACATAGGGAAGAGACTTTACCATGGCTGGATCTCAGGTTAGAACAGTCCCACATAGGGAAGAGACTTTACCCTGGCTGGATCTCAGGGTAGAACAGGGAAGAGACTTTACCCTGGCTGGATCTCAGGATAGAACATTCCCACATAGGGAAGAGACTTTACCCTGGCTGGATCTCAGGGGAGAACAGTCCCCCATAGGGAAGAGACTTTACCCTGGCTGGATCTCAGGGTAGAACAGTCCCACATAGGGAAGAGACTTTACCCTGGCTGGATATCAGGGTAGAACAGGGAAGAGACTTTACCCTGGCTGGATCTCAGGATAGAACAGTCCCACATAGGGAAGAGACTTTACCCTGGCTGGATCTCAGGGTAGAACAGTCCCACATAGGGAAGAGACTTTACCCTGGCTGGATCTCAGGTTAGAACAGTCCCACATAGGGAAGAGACTTTACCCTGGCTGGATCTCAGGGTAGAACAGGGAAGAGACTTTACCCTGGCTGGATCTCAGGATAGAACATTCCCACATAGGGAAGAGACTTTACCCTGGCTGGATCTCAGGGTAGAACAGTCCCCCATAGGGAAGAGACTTTACCCTGGCTGGATCTCAGGATAGAACAGTCCCACATAGGGAAGAGGCTTTACCCTGGCTGGATCTCAGGGTAAAACAGTCCCACATAGGGAAGATACTTTACCCTGGCTGGATCTCAGGCTAGAACAGGGAATAGACTTTACCCTGGCTGGATCTCAGGGTAGAACAGGGAGGAGACTTTACCCTGGATGGATCTCAGGGTAGAACAGGGAAGAGACTTTACCCTGGCTGGATCTCAGGATAGAACAGTCCCACATAGGGAAGAGACTTTACCCTGGCTGGATCTCAGGGTAGAACAGTCCCACATAGTGAAGAGACTTTAACCTGGCTGGATCTCAAGGTAGAACAGTCCCACATAGGGAAGATATTTTACCCTGGCTGGATCTCATGGTAGAACAGGGAAGAGACTTTACCCTGGCTGGATCTCAGGGTAGAACAGTCCCACATAGGGAAGAGACTTTACCCTGGCTGGATCTCAAGGTAGAACAGTCCCACATAGGGAAGAGACTTTACCATGGCTGGATCTCAGGCTAGAACAGGGAAGAGACTTTACCCTGGCTGGATCTCAGGGTTGAACAGGGAAGAGACTTTACCCTGGCTGGATCTCAGGGTAGAACAGGGAAGAGACTTTACCCTGGCTGGATCTCAGGATAGAACAGTCCCACATAGGGAAGAGACTTTACCCTGGCTGGATCTCAGGGTAGAACAGTCCCACATAGGGAAGAGACTTTACCCTGGCTGGATCTCAGGGTAGAACAGTCCCACATAGGGAAGAGACTTTACCCTGGCTGGATCTCAGGGTAGAACAGTCCCACATAGGGAAGAGACTTTACCCTGGCTGGTCTCAGGGTAGAACAGTCCCACATAGGGAAGAGGCTTTACCCTGGCTGGATCTCAGGATAGAACAGTCCCACATAGGGAAGAGGCTTTACCCTGGCTGGATTTCAGGGTAGAACAGGGAAGAGACTTTACCCTGGCTGGATCTCAGGGTAGAACAGGGTAGAGACTTTACCCTGGCTGGATCTCAGGATAAAACAGGGAAGAGACTTTACCCTGGCTGGATCTCAGGGTAGAACAGGGAAGAGACTTTACCCTGGCTGGATCTCAGGATAGAACAGGGAAGAGACTTTACCCTGGCTGGATCTCAGGGTAGAACAGGGAAGAGATGTGTGATTGTGTGGTTCAGACTATCCCAGATCATGATTTCATGTGTGATGTGGGATGACGCTTCGCTTGTGGGAAATGAATGTTGCTTTTCAGTACTTTTACGTTTGATCTGAGAGTTTTGACAATGAGGATGTTCACCATTGTTGACTTATGGATATAATTGGACTATTTCATTAGGGGGTTCATTTGCTCAATCCTTTGAGAATATTAGAATGATCAGTGTTAACTCTCACCCCACAAACACACGCACACATGCAAGCACATGCACACAAGCACACACACACAAACACACACACACATGTGCGCTCATGGCGTAACGCTCCATTGATCAGTGATCATGGGAGTTGAGCATCTGAAGACGAACATGAAGGTTTTGCGAAGCATATGGTCCCCGCCCGCCCACAGCGCCAGCTGCAGCCCCCTGTCTTGCTGCAAGCAGACAAGCATTTGCAGGTTCTTCTTTCAAGTTTCAACTGTCAGGCTAAAACCTCAGTAGCAGACCGGCTGTGCCGCAAGATGGATTGCCCTTTCACTTGAGCTACATGGAAAGAGATGTTTGTGTTACTGAGAGATGTGTTCACAGAAGGCACAACAGAGCTTAGGTTTCTACTTGAAGCTGACTGGATGTCTTCTTCTCCTGGCTGACTGTCTTTATAGTAAGGCCGGTTTATATCAGGAGCTGTAGAGCTGAGTGCCCTTCGGGCCTGTCAGTCACGAGACGGAGACAGGACTGTTCAGCAACCATCTGTTATCTGAGTCAGGCACCCTCTCCAATACCACTCCGTACTGATGGCCCACCCCACCTTTCATTGTTTACCATGGTGGACATGGGTTGTTTGGGTGAGTGAGGTTGTCTTGTAGGTTAGAGGTTAAATGTTGTTGGTAGATTTAGCAAAATACACATTTTCAGCATGAACACATTTGTAGCTCTATGAATAAATGAGATGTACTTTTTATGTATGAGTCAGGTTGTACCTTTCGCCATGGAGCATAGCCTACAGCTCAGGTTCTTTTCTGAAATTCCAAACCTACATTCTTACAAACATGTGTGTATTTGGCCATTTTTATATGTGTAAGAAATGAGAGGTGATACATTTAACTTGATGACAAAGTTAAGAATAATTTCCTTGATCCGATCAAGTATTTAATGTTACATAGGAGATGTTTGGAGTATGACGTCACCATGGATGAGGACTTGAATAGCAGAGTTAAGTACTGTACTATATCTTCATCACATTTCCTCAGCACAACCCCCACAATTAGCCCAGCCCATCAAAACACTGTTCTTAATCCTCAAATGTAGTGTCTGGCCACTGCCATCTTTTATTACACACATTTGAACTGGATACATATTTATGTGGCCTAATGAATGTCATGTTCCCAGAGGCCACCGAAATGTTGAATTAACACCCTTCCTTCCAAATGGACAATTATGCAGCCTTTTAAAGGATGCAACATTCAGGGGTTCATAAAGCCTGGGGAACACTTTCAAAATGAGCATTTCCTAAGCAAACCCACAGTTGTATAATCAATGTTCTCTGGGAATCACAGAGTAGTATTAATAAATCCAAAGTCCTGTCCAAAACTGTATTTAATATTATTTTTATGAGCTTCATAACTAAACGAGAGGGAATAAATGACAGCTGAAACGCCACCATATGTTTATAAATACACTAACATTAGCATTTAACTTCTCCATAAATCCTCAGCCAACAACAGTTAGGGTTCGATTCAGTCCATAGTGCTGTAGACCTGCACTGCAGCGTGATAGAAATGTAAAGGCACCGTTCTAGTTCGTGGAGACGGCATTCACTGTAAACTCTGCATATGTCGGCTCAATCTGAAAGTACCTTTACATGTCAATCGCTCTACAGCGCTGATCTTCAACGCAAGGGATTGATTCAAGCCCTTAAGCACCAGAAATATAACCCTCTGTAGAACAATGATATATTCCCCTGCTGTCCCAGGGGCCATTCATCCCACATACACAGACACAAGTGCCCACACACACATGCACACACAAGATGAGCATGCATACACACACATCTAGCCACGCATATTTCCTCAAACATTATTCCCTCCGTTGATGCTCCTCATTTTGAAATCCATTTTAATTTAAAGATGCTTGACACGGCCGCGGCGATACAATCATAGAGCGTGAGGAGCAAGCGTGCGTGTGTGTGTGTGAGTGTAAGTGTGTGTGTGTGTGTGTGTGTGTGTGTGTGTGTGTGTGTGTGTGTGTGTGTGTGTGTGTGTGTGTGTGTGTGTGTGTGTGTGTGTGTGTGTGTGTGTGTGTGTGTGTGTGTGTGTGTGTGTGTGTGTGTGTGTGTGTGTGTGTGTGTGTGTGTGTGTGTGTGTGTGTGTGGTGGGGGACTGTAAATGTAGAGGCTCAGGTTCAGTGTGGTCACTGTGGAACAGCAGAGTAATTACCAGATCAACTCCACTAAAAAAGCAGTCGGGGTGTTCTGTGACCTATCAGCCACTAATCTGCATAGTGAAGTATGGCTTCATAACTATAAATGGCTGACTTAATTAAAAGCGGGGACCTTTCTGTCATGTAATTACAGGGAGAAAAGGTTATTGCTTAAATGCAATTTTCCAAATGTGATTTCTTAACAGTTATTAACTGCTTCGCCATCATTTATTGTTTCCGATTTTTCAATTTGGAAATGGGCGCCGGTGACAGAAGTAATGACTTGGTGAAAAAACTCAATCTGGCCCATCCCGTCATTTGTTTCTCACAAGTGGAGCAGACAGAGGGAAGCTTGAAAATGTCACAAGGAGGATCTTGTGATTACCTCCATTTTACTGTAGTGATTAAAAAAGAAGCCGAGTTTTGATGAGATAAACATTTCTGAAATGGCTGGGCTGAAGCAGTGCTCTATTCATTAGAGGCAACATTAGAGAGGGGAGGCAGTGATGGAGGGAGGTGGAGAGGAGGGAAGGAGGAGGGAAGGAGGAATAAAGGTGAGAGAGAGAATACCAGAGAGAGGAGAGGAAAAAGAGAGGTGGCTGAGCAGGAAGCTGGCAGCAATGGAAAGAAGAAAAAAGAGAGTGCAAACAGTGTGATGAAGAAAGACGATGAAAAAAGAGAATGTGAAGGTAGTGGGAGCAGCCATGCCTGCGTCCTCTTCTCCTGGTCTGAGGGGAATGCCTGCCCTGCATTTCCCTCCTGGGTGACCTTAACTTCCTGAGAGGCCTCGTGAACCCCTGAGTAGAAGACATGGCCATGTTACTGGGCCGTTCCTTACTAAAAGGTCAGAGATATAAAATCCGGTGGGCCAGGGAAGCCTTGAACTTCATGTTTGTCCTGGAAGAGGTGATCTGTCTGGAACAGAGGTAAATTTATACCTCGCCATGAACATGCCAGCTCATACTTACCTCTTAACCCTACTGAATTCCTTTAGCAAGCCTTTATAACACTTTTATGGCTCAAATTATATTAAATTCAGTCCATTTAATCACCACATGCCACTGAAAATATTGCGGCCCTAACTCAAATTGGATTACAGTAATCTGGTTAGAGGAATAATTATTTCAAGACATTAGGGCAGGTTTGTTATCCTTTCTGTAGAGCCATATACTCCTTAGGAAACTAGGAGTTGATGAAAGTCTATAATCTATATATTGACAACTGAGACCTTAGGCCTTATTGTGTCTGTTTATTCTTTTAGATTTCATGGTCTCTCATTTCCATATTGTGGAAATGAGACACACACTCGGCCATATCAAATCATGCATCAATCACAATTACATCTAAGTATAGCGGCCGTGTGTTTTGCTCAATAGTGTTTACCTAGCTGTGTTTTACAGCGTGGCCCCTGGGGACCCAGCCCTGTTGTGTCTACATCACAGTGGGTTAATGAGATGAATATTATCACTGTTCGGACAAGGAGTGGTCTCTGGGCCACCATAGACACCCAGGAGATACAGTACAATACTGTACGGTAGAGGATGGGTTCAGATGGGGAACTCGGGTCCGCTCAACCAAACGTGACTTTCTCTGAAGAACACATTGTTTGTCCCAACGTATGGCAGAGGAGAATATGGTCTCACCGTCATGTTAAATGCAAGCACACATACAGTATATGTCCATAGGTACGCATATGCATGTTTTAAATGTTTTTAAACCAGACAAACATCCTCTGAACCCAATACAATGACAACTCTTAATTTTTATACTGTACTCTTTGTTTGTGCATCAAAGACCATGTTCATGGTGTCTACGATAAAGGTTGTTTCGATTAATCTTGGTCATATTTCTAGCATTTTACCTAAGACAACACAAACATTTCAGCCTGGGCACAATAAAGATCCTATAAACCTGTTACACCTTGATCTGTTTCACCTGTCTTGTGCTTGTCTCCACCCCCCACCAGGTGTCTCCCATTTCCCCCATTATCCCCTGTATACTTATTCCTGTGTTTTCTGTTGGTCTGTTGCCAGTGTTTCCTGTTTTCTTGTTTTGTCAGGTTTTCAGGGGTTCTCCCAGCGTGTTTCCTGTTTTCCCCTGCTCCCTAGTTTTTGTTTCTAGCTTTTCAGGGGTTCTGACATTTCTTCCCTTCTCTGACCCTAAGCCTGTACCTGCCCTGACCCTGACAAAACCTGCCCTGACCCTGAGCCTGTCTGCCGTCCTGTACCTGTCAGACTCTGACCTGATTACCAACCTCTGCTTGTCCTCAACCTGCGGTTTGCCTGCCCCCCATGTTATAATAAATTATCTGAGAGCTGGACCATCCGTCTCCTGTGTCTGTATCTGGGTCATATCCTGAGTCATGAGAGTACGAACTGGCCATGACTGGCCCAGCAGACCTGGACCAGCTCTGCAATGCTGTCTCCGTTCAAGGAGTCACCATTGGTAGACACAAGGAAGTATTTCAAGATCTTATGGACATACTCCAGACCTTGACGGAAGGCCATGACCACGCTTTCACTGCGTTATGTAGGTTATCTACTAAGCAGCAAGCCACAACAGTAACCCCCAGACTGTCAGTTACCCCTCTACCAGCGGCATTTCTGCCAAATCTACCACGTTTCCCTCAGATTGCTTGAGGATAGCATACCAAATAACACTGATGTCTGGGAAGGCTATTACTTGGGCTATGGCGGTGTGGGAGCAACAATCCCACAATGCCTCAGTCTGGAGGCGTTAGTGGTGGAGGTTAGAAGGTGTTCAATTTTCCGTTGTCAGGGAGAGAGGCTGCTCATAAGCTACTGCAACTGCATCGAGACTCCCGTATTGTGGTAGACTACGCAGCAGATTTTCTCACTTTGACCGCAGAGAGTGCCTGAAACCCAGAAGCTCTGTTCAACATGTTCCTGCATGGATTATCGAAGGTGGTTAAAGACGAGCTCGCAGCCTGGGAGCTCCCCATGGATCTCGACTCTCTCATAGCCTTGACCATATGGATCGATGGGCTACAGGAACATAGGAGGGAGAGGAGGTCTGCTCCCGGTCCACAGCGCCCACCCTGCCTCCGAGGAATCCTGGGAGTTCCCGGGAGAAGCCGATGTCCCCCGAGTTCCCTCGGGAATCACAGAGGGCTGTCACTCAATTCCTCCGGAGCATGCAAGTGGGCAGGGCCAAATTGTCTTCTGCTGAACGCTTACACAGACTAATCGCCAAGAGCTGTCTGTATTGTGGAACAGCAGGACATTGCATATCAACAGTTGAAGTTGAAAGTTTACATACACCTCAGCCAAATACATTTAAACTCAGTTTTTCACAATTCCTGACATTTAATCTGAGTACAAAGTCCCTGTCTTAGGTCAGTTCGGATCACCACTGTCACGCCTTGATGTTAGAGAGCTTTTATGTCTCTATTTTGATTTGGTCAGGGAGTGATTTGGCTGGGCATTCTATGTTCTTTTTTCTATATTTTTGTATTTCTTTGTTTTGGCCTGGTACGTTTCTCAATCAGGGACAGTTGTCTATCGCTGTCTATGGGAACCATATTTAGGTAGCTTTTTTTTGCTTAGTTATTTCTGCACCTGACAGGACTGTTTCGGTTTCATTTATTCTCTTTTTTATAGTGTTCAGTAAGAAAAAGCATGAACACTTACCACGCTGGGCTTTGGTCCGATTTCTCTTCTTCAGACGACGACACGAGACGTTACAACCACTTTATTTTAAGAATGTGAAATGTCAGAATAATAGTAGAAAGAATGATTTATTTCAGGTTTTATATCTTTCATCACATTTCCAGTGGGTCATAAGTTTACAAACACGCAATTTGTATTTGGTAGCATTGCCTTTAAATAGTTTAACTTGGGTCAAACATTTTGGGTAGCCTTCCACAAGGTTCCCACAATAAGTTGGGTGAATTTTGGCCCACTCCTCAGGACAGAGCTGGTGTAACTGAGTCAGGTTTGTAGGCCTCCTTGCTCGCACACGCATTTTTAGTTCTGCCCACACATTTTCTATGGGATTGAGGTCAGGGCTTTGTGATGGCCACTCCAATACCTTGACTTTGTTGTCCTTAAGCCATTTTGCCACAACTTTGGAAGTATGCTTGGGGTCATTGTCCATTTGGAAAAGCCATTTGCGGCCAAGCTTTAACTTCCTGACTGATGTCTTGAGATGTTGCTTCAATATAAAAATGTGTTCTTAACTGACTTGCCTAGTTAAATAAAGGTTAAAAAATATAAAAAATAATAAAAAATATCCACATAATTTTCCTCCCTCGTTATGCCATGTATTTTCTGAAGTGCACCAGTCTCTCCTGCAGCAAAGCACCCCCACAACATGATGCTGCCACCCCCATGCTTCACGGTTGGGATGGTGTTCGTTGGCTTGCAAGCCTCCCCCTTTTCCTCCAAACATAATGATGGTCATTATGGCCAAACAGTTCAATATTTGTTTCATCAGACCAGAGGACATTTCTCCAAAAAGTACAATCTTTGTCCCCATGTGCAGTTGCAAACCATAGTCTGACATTTTTATGGTGGTTTTGGAGCAGTGGCTTCTTCCTTGCTGAGCGGACTTTCAGGTTATGTCGATATCGGACTCATTTTACTGTGGATACAGATACTTTTGTACCTATTTCCTCCAGAATCTTCACAGGGTCCTTTCGCTGTTGTTCTGGTAGTGATTTGCACTTTTCACACCAAAGTACGTTCATCTCTAGGAGACAGAACGCGTCTCCTTCCCAAGTGGCATGATGGCTGCGTGGTTCCATGGTGTTTATACTTGCATATTATTGTTTGTACAGATGAATGTGGTACCTTCAGACATTTGTAAATTGCTCCCAAGGATGAACCAGACTTGTGGAGGTCTACAATTTTTGTGGAGGTCTACAATTCTTTTCTGAGGTCTTGGCTGATTTCTTTTGATTTTCCCATGATGTCAAGCAAACAGGCAATGAGTTTGAAGGTAGGCCTTGAAATACATCCACAGGTACACCTCAAATTGACTCAAATTATGTCAATTAGCCTATCAGAAGCTTCTAAAGTCATTACATAATTTTCTTGAATTTTCCAAGCTGTTTAAAGGCACAGTCAACTTAGTGTATGTAAACTTCTGACCAATGGAATTGTGATACAGTGAATTATAAGTGAAATAATCTGTCTGTAAACAATTGTTGGAAAATTACCTGTGTCATGTACAGTGGGGCAAAAAAGTATTTAGGCAGCCACCAATTGTGCAAGTTCTCCAACTTAAAAAGATGTGAGAGGCCTGTAATTTTCATCATAGGTACTCTTCAAATATGACAGAAAAAATCAGAAAAAAAATCCAGAAAATCACATTGTAGGATTTTTTATGAATTTATTTGAAAATTATGGTGAAAATAAGTATTGTGACTTCGCTTTGGCTGGAAAAATGGCTGTGTTTTTCTGTGACTAGGTGCTTACCTAACATAATCGTTTGGTGTGCTTTCGCCATAAAACCTTTTTGAAATCAGACACTGTGGCTGGATTAACGAGAAGTTTATCTTTAAAATGGTGTCAAATACTTGTATGCTTGAGGAATTTTAATTGTGAGATTTCTGTTGTTTTGAACTTGGGCCCTGCACTTTCACTGGCTCTTGTTGAAGTGAGCTACCGTCCCGAATACCCCAGAGGAAATTACAATGTTTTCGTTATAATGCATTTAACTTTTAATAACATAACAAAAACAACATTCATTTTCATATTCCATCTATTGTCATTGCCACCATTTTGGCTGACAAAACATATTGTCCCAAAGTCCATTTATTGCATGTCACTATTCTGGGAGGTTTTCCAGGCCACAATGCCAATCCTCCACAGTGAGAAGACAAAGGGATTTTGTCTGCTGCTTTAAGATTTTCAATGGGATTATCAAACTCCGGCTTGCCGCAGTTTTAGCGCCCAACCAATTGTGCTATTATGTGGGGATTCTCGTTATTTGTAACTTATTTTGTACATAATGTTTCTGCAACCGTATCTAACGCAAAAAAGAGCTTCTGGATATCAGGACCACCTGGTCATTAGATGAAGAGCTTCTGGATATCAGGACAGCGATCACTCACCTCGGATTAGATGAAGAGCTTCTGGATATCAGGACAGGATCACTCACCATTAGATGAAGAGCTTCTGGATATCAGGACAGCCAAGTCACTTGTTAGATGAAGAGCTTCTGGATATCAGGACAGCGATCACTCACCTCGTTAGATGAAGAGCTTCTGGATATCAGGACACCACTCACCTCGGTTAGATGAAGAGCTTCTGGATATCACGACAGGTCACTCACCTCGGATTAGATGAAGAGCTCTGGATATCAGGACAGCGATCACTCACCTCGGATTAGATGAAGAGCTTCTGGATATCAGGACAGCGATCACTCACCTCGGATTAGATGAAGGTTGTCTGGATATCAGGACAGCGATCACTCACCTCGGATTAGATGAAGAGCTTCTGGATATCAGGACAGCGATCACTCATCTGGATTAGATGAAGAGCTTCTGGAATCAGAGGTCAGACCACAGATGGAGTTCTGGATATCAGGACAGCAGAACTCACCTCGTGTTAGATGAAGAGCTTCTGGATATCAGGACAGCGATCACTCACCTCGGATTAGATGAAGAGCTTCTGGATATCAAAATCACTCACCTCGGATTAGATGAAGAGCTTCTGGATATCAGGACAGCGATCATCTCACCTCGGATTAGATGAAGAGGGTTCTGGATATCAGGACTGATCACTCACCTTTTAGATGAAGAGTTTCTGGATATCAGGACAGTGATCACTCACCTCGGATTAGATGAAGAGCTTCTGGATATCAGGACAGTTTCACTCACCTCGGATTAGATGAAGAGCTTCTGGATATCAGGACAGCGATCACTCACTCGGATTAGATGAAGAGCTGTATACTTTGTACTGTTTCCTCCAGAATCTTCACAGGGTCCTTAGATGAAGAGCTTCTGGATATCAGGATTTGCGATCACTCACCTCGGATTAGTTCTCTCTGGATATCAGGACAGCGCGTCTCCTTCCCAAGAGCTGGATATCAGGACAGATGGCTGTCACTCCATTAGATGAAGAGCTTTATCAGGACTTGCATATCACCTTGTTTGTACAGATGAAGAGCTTCCTTCAGGATATCAGGAAAGCTCACTCACCTCGGATTAGATGAAGACTTCTGGATATCAGGACAGCGTCACTCACCTCGGATTAGATGAAGAGCTTCTGGATATCTAGGACAATCACTCACCTCGTCTTGATGAAGAGCTTCTTTTGATTTTCCCAGGATGTCAAGCAAATTAGATGAAGAGTTTCTGGATATCAGGACAGCGATCACTCACCTCGGATTAGATGAAGAGTTCTGGATATCAGGACAGCGATCACTCACCTCGGATTAGAAAGAGCTTCTGGATATCAGGACAGCGATCACCATGAAGAGCTTCTGGATATCAGGACACTCACCTCATTAGATGAAGAGCTTCTGGATTAGGACAGCGATCACTCACCTCGGATTAGATGAAGAGCTTCTGGATATCAGGACATCATTTTCTTGAATTTTGAAGAGCTGTCTGGATATCAGGACAGCAGATCAACTCAGTGTATTAGATAAACTTCTGGATATCAGGATGGATCACTCACCTGTGATTAGATGAATTCTGGATATCAGGAAATAATCTGTTAGATAAACAATTGTTGGAAAATTCACCTGGATTAGATCAAGAGCTTCTGGATATCAGGACAGGGGCAAGATGAAGAGCTATGGATTCAGGACAGCCACCACCTCGGATTAGATGAAGAGCTTCTGGATATCAAAGCGATCACTCACCTCGGATTAGATGAAGAGCTCTGTATATTTTCATCATCAGGTCACCTTCAAATTAGATGAAGAGCTTCTGGATATCAGGACAGCGATCACTCACCTCGGATTAGATGAAGAGCTTCTGGATATCAGGACAGCGATCACTCACCTCGGATTAGATGAAGAGCTTCTGGATATCAGGACAGCGATCACTCACCTCGTATTAGATGAAGAGCTTCTGGATATCAAAGCGATCACTCACCTCGGATTAGATGAAGAGCTTCTGGATATCAGGAAAAACTCACCTCGGCTAGATGAAGAGCTTTTATCAGGACAGCGATCACTCACCTAAGATGAAGAGCTTCTGGATATCAGGACAGCGATCACTCACCCATTAGAAAAGCTTTTGGATATCAGGACAGCTGTGGCTGGATTAGATGAAGATCTTTAAATATCAGGACAAATCACTCACCTCGGATTTTAATGAAGAGCTTTCTGGATTTCAACTTGATCACTCACCTCACTTAGATGAAGAGCTCTTGATATCAGGACAGCGATCACCGTCACCTCCCAGAGAGGTTAAATTACATTAGATGAAGAGCTTTGGATATCAGGAAGCGATCACTCACCTCGGATTAGATGAAGAATATCAGGACAACATTCATTTTAGATATTCTATTGTCATCTATTGTCATTCCACCATTTTAGATGAAAAAGCTTCTGGATATCCAAAGTCCATTTATTAGATGTCACTATTCTGACCTAGGTTAGATGAAGAGCTTCTGGATATCAGGACAATCCTCACCTCAGTTAGATGAAGAGCAATATCAGGGATTTTTAGATCTGCTTCTGGATAAGATTTTCAATGGGATTAGATCAAACTCTGGATATCAGGACAGCGATCACTCACCTCGGATTAGATGAAGAGCTTCTGGATATCAGGATTGTCACCTCGGATTAGATGAAGGGTTTCTGGATATCAGGACAGCGATCACTCACCTCGGATTTGTAACTTATTTTGTACATAAGATGTTTCTGGATATCAGGACAGCGATCACTCACCTCGTATTAGATGAAGAGCTTCTGGATATCAGGACAGCGATCACTCACCTCGGATTAGATGAAGAGCTTCTGGATATCAGGACAGCGATCACTCACCTCGGATTAGATGAAGAGCTTCTGGATATCAGGACAGCGATCACTCACCTCGGATTAGATGAAGAGCTTCTGGATATCAGGACAGCGATCACTCACCTCGGATTAGATGAAGAGCTTCTGGATATCAGGACAGCGATCACTCACCTTGGATCAGATGAAGAGCTTCTGGATATCAGGACAGCGATCACTCACCTCGGATTAGATGAAGAGCTTCTGGATATCAGGACAGCGATCACTCACCTCGGATTAGATGAAGAGCTTCTGGATATCAGGACAGCGATCACTCACCTCGGATTAGATGAAGAGCTTCTGGATATCAGGACAGCGATCACTCACCTCGGATTAGATGAAGATTTTTTCTTCAACAAACAAGATACACAAGACATTCTCCAAACACCCGACAGGGCCGACATCCCCGTTATTTGCAAGGAAGCGACGCAGGTACAGAGGACAAAGAGCCGGATGCCTGGTCAGGAACCGGAAAAGGCGAGTGGGAAAGCTGCCATTACCGTCAATACTACTCGCCAACGTGCAGTCAATGGACAATAAACTAGATGAGGTACGATCACAAATATCCTACCAATGGGACATCAACAACTACAATATCTTACGTTTCACGGAATCGTGGAACAGCACACTCCGGTAAAATGATGGGTTGGCAGTCTGTGCATATCTGTATACAACAGCTGGTGCACGAAATCTAAGGAAGTCTCTAGATTTTGCTCGCCTGAATTAGAGTATATTGTGATAAATTGCAGGCCACACTACTAGAGAGTTTTCAGCTATACTTTTCGTGGCTGTTTATTTACCACCACAGACAGATGCTGGCACTAAGACCACACTCAGTCAGCTGCATAAGGAAGTAAGCAAACAGGAAACCACTCACCCAGAGGCGGCGCTCCTAGTGGCCGGAGACTTTAATGCAGGGAAACTTAAATCAGTTCTACCAAATTTCCATCAACATGTCAAATGTGCAACCAGAGTGGGAATAAAATCTAGATCACCTGTACTCCACACACAGAGACGAGTACAAAGCTCTCCCTCTGCCTCTATTTGGTCAATCCGACCACAACTCTATCCTCCTGATTCCTGCTTACAAGCAAAAATTAAAGAAGGAAGTACCAGTGACTCAGCCTATTGTTATGAGAATTTTGTTATCAATGTTCATTAACTTCAATTAATCTACTCAGTCTGCAACCCAGAGTTTGTAAGGTTCTGGTTTCAATTAAACAGACAGAGTTCCCAGTTTACAATAGTCAAAATGTTAATTCACAAGAGCACTCTGAAGTCCATTATACAAAGACATCCATTTTATACCTTGCTCCTTACTTACGCACATACTTCCACACATACAGTAGATATCCTACGCACATACATACACACGAACAGTAGGTGAGCTGTATCCTTCTCCAGAGTTCTCACCACTGTGTATCACTACCCAGCCGACAGTTCCATTCCCCTGAGATTAGAGAAACCTTGAGAAGTACTCCCTATGCTCTCATAGGTTCCTCAGAGTTCTAGCCAGGTCGGGTCAAACACAGTTGAATTGTTCTTGGTATTTTCTTAGGCACACACATTTCTCTCCCTTACAGGTCTCTTCTGAGCCTAGTTGGACTTACGTTTAATACTTTAATTATTCCTTATACAGGCTACATAAACTATAATCCCTAATAATTAGGTTTCAGGGTAGAATTATTTAATCATTATCTTTAAACATATAAATTATTTTATCACCTATAAAAAAGTGGTCAGATGAAGCAGATGCTAAACTACAGGACTGTTTTGCTATCACAGACTGGAACATGTTCCGGGATTCTTCCGATGACATTGAGGAGTACACCACCTCAGTCACTGGCTTTATCAATAAGTGCATCGAGGACGTCGTCCCCTACATACTACCTCAATTGGGTCGACCAACCAGTGCTCGCGCACATTGGCTAACCGGGCTATTTGCTTTGTGTCCCACCACCCACCAACCCCTCTTTTATACTACTGCTACTCTCTGTTCATCGTATATGCATAGTCACTTTAACCATATCTACATGTACATACTACCTTAATCAGCCTGACTAACCGGTGTCTGTATGTAGCCTCGCTACTTTTATAGCCTCGCTACTGTATATAGCCTGTCTTTTACTGTTGTTTTATTTCTTTACCTACCTGTTGTTCATCTAATACCTTTTTTGCACTATTGGTTAGAGCGTGTAAGTAAGCATTTCACTGTCAAGTCTACACCTGTACCTGCCCTGACCCTGACAAAACCTGCCCTGACCCTAAGCCTGTACCTGCCCTGACCCTGACAAAACCTGCCCTGACCCTAAGCCTGTACCTGCCCTGACCCTGACAAAACCTGCCCTGACCCTAAGCCTGGACCTGCCCTGACCCTAAGCCTGGACATGCCCTGACCCTGACAAAACCTGCCCTGACCCTAAGCCTGTACCTGCCCTGACCCTAAGCCTGGACATGCCCTGACCCTGACAAAACCTGCCCTGACCCTAAGCCTGTACCTGCCCTGACCCTGACAAAACCTGCCCCGACCCTAAGCCTGTACCTGCCCTGACCCTGACAAAACCTGCCCTGACCCTAAGCCTGTACCTGCCCTGACCCTAAGCCTGTACCTGCCCTGACCCTAAGCCTGTACCTGCCCTGACCCTAAGCCTGTACCTGCCCTGACCCTAAGCCTGTACCTGCCCTGACCCTAAGCCTGTACCTGCCCTGAACCTGACAAAACCTGCCCTGACCCTGAGCCTGTACCTGCCCTGACCCTGACAAAACCTGCCCTGACCCTAAGCCTGTACCTGCCCTGACCCTAAGCCTGTACCTGCCCTGACCCTAAGCCTGGACATGCCCTGACCCTGACAAAACCTGCCCTGACCCTAAGCCTGTACCTGCCCTGACCCTGACAAAACCTGCCCTGACCCTAAGCCTGTACCTGCCCTGACCCTGACAAAACCTGCCCTGACCCTAAGCCTGTACCTGCCCTGACCCTGACAAAACCTGCCCTGACCCTAAGCCTGTACCTGCCCTGACCCTGACAAAACCTGCCCTGACCCTAAGCCTGGACATGCCCTGACCCTGACAAAACCTGCCCTGACCCTAAGCCTGTACCTGCCCTGACCCTGACAAAACCTGCCCTGACCCTAAGCCTGGACATGCCCTGACCCTGACAAAACCTGCCCTGACCCTAAGCCTGTACCTGCCCTGACCCTGACAAAACCTGCCCTGACCCTAAGCCTGGACATGCCCTGACCCTGACAAAACCTGCCCCGACCCTAAGCCTGTACCTGCCCTGACCCTGACAAAACCTGCCCTGACCCTAAGCCTGTACCTGCCCTGACCCTAAGCCTGTACCTGCCCTGACCCTAAGCCTGTACCTGCCCTGACCCTAAGCCTGTACCTGCCCTGACCCTAAGCCTGTATCCGCCCTGACCCTAAGCCTGTACCTGCCCTGACCCTAAGCCTGTACCTGCCCTGACCCTAAGCCTGTACCTGCCCTGACCCTAAGCCTGTACCTGCCCTGACCCTAAGCCTGTACCTGCCCTGACCCTAAGCCTGTACCTGCCCTGACCCTAAGCCTGTATCCGCCCTGACCCTAAGCCTGTACCTGCCCTGACCCTGACAAAACCTGCCCTGACCCTAAGCCTGGACATGCCCTGACCCTGACAAAACCTGCCCTGACCCTAAGCCTGGACATGCCCTGACCCTGAGCCTGTCTGCCGTCCTGCTCCTGTCAGACTCTGACCTGATTACGAACCTCTGCTTGTCCTCAACCTGCGCTTTGCCTGCCCCCTGTTTTATAATAAATGATCTGAGAGCTGAACCATCCGCCTCCTGTGTCTGTATCTGGGTCATATCCTGAGTTGTGATAGAACCACCATAAGTGGCCTTGTACCATTTCATTTGGCTTAGATGGCAATCTAACTACTGTCGCACATGTAGTAAAATGACCCCTATGCATATCTGTATGTTGTTTCAACACAAATCAGAATGGATAGGGTTTGTTTGGCTCCAGGGTAGAGCTAGCGACAGGCACAGCCAGATCCTACTCCTAAATGAACTATGCATGGCTACGAACATACGTTTTCCTTCATTAAATTACACTCATACTTTTCATTCTCCACCACTCTCACAGCCCACCTCCTCTACCCCCAACACAAGCACAAACGTGGACACATACGTAGACACACACACACAGACACACAGACACTCCTGCTTGGTCTGAAATATTCATGTCGATAGGGAACACATTTATCCAGGCTGCTAATATCATGTCAGTGGTGCCATTGTCTCATGTCAACCTCTTAATTATGGCTTCTGATAGTAATATTTCTTTCATCTCTGCTCATTATGGCTTCTGATAGTAATATTTCTTTCATCTCTGCTCATTGCTCGCCCTATTTTTTAAACGCTCTCTTCCACTGAAGTGATTAGCGACCTTTATGTCATGTAATGTGTCTTCTTGACAGCCAGTGTCAGTGAGCTGAATTAGATAGAAGGAGAATTGGATCCGTATGAGTCACATTAAACCAGTTGAGATTATGCAGTGTTCTAATTACCAGAGGATCTGTATGAGTCACATTAAACCAGTTGAGATTATGCAGTGTTCTAATTACCAGAGGATCCGTACACATTAAACCAGTTGAGATTATGCAGTGTTCAGTGTTCTGACCCACATTAAACCAGTTGAGATTATGCAGTGTTCTAATTACCAGAGGATCCGTATGAGTCCCAGTTGAGATTATGCAGTGTTCTAATTACCAGAGGATCCGTATGAGTCACATTAAACCAGTTGAGATTATGCAGTGTTCTAATTACCAGAGGATCCCACATTAAACCAGTTGAGATTATGCAGTGTTCTAATTACCAGAGGATCCGTATGAGTCACATTAAACCAGTTGAGATTATGCAGTGTTCTAATTACCAGAGGATCCGTATGAGTCACATTAAACCAGTTGAGATTGTGCAGTGTTCTAATTACCAGAGGATCTGTATGAGTCATATTAAACCAGTTGAGATTATGCAATGTTCTAATTACCAGAGGATCCGTATGAGTCAAATTAAACCAGTTGAGATTATGCAGTGTTCTAATTACCAGAGGATCCGTATGAGTCACATTAAACCAGTTGAGATTATGCAGTGTTCTAATTACCAGAGGATCCCTGAGTCACATTAAACCAGTTGAGATTATGCAGTGTTCTAATTACCAGAGGATCCGTGAGTCACATTAAACCAGTTGAGATTATGCAGTGTTCTAATTACCAGAGGATCCGTATGAGTCACATTAAACCAGTTGAGATTGTGCAGTGTTCTAATTACCAGAGGATCCTCAAATTAAACCAGTTGAGATTATGCAGTGTTCTAATTACCAGAGGATCCGTATGAGTCACATTAAACCAGTTGAGATTATGCAGTGTTCTAATTACCAGAGGATCCGTATTGAGTCACAGTTAAATCTGTAGTTGAGATCATGCAGTGTTCTAATTACCAGAGGATCTGTAGTTGAGATCATGCAGTGTTCTAATTACCAGAGGATCTGTAGTTGAGATCATGCAGTGTTCTAATTACCAGAGGATCTGTAGTTGAGATCATGCAGTGTTCTAATTACCAGGAGGATCTGTAGTTGAGATTATGCAGTGTTCTAATTACCAGAGGATCCACATTAAACCAGTTGAGATTATGCAGTGTTCAAGGGGGCATTTTTCTCTTATTTTAGCTGATTATGGCACTCTATATATGCAAAACTCTGTTTTACTGGACATTATGTAAAAACAAATGCCTCAATAAGACATTAAGAACATTTCAGTTGTGTATGTTGATTAAATACCTTTACCAGTTCATGAGCAGGTTTCTATCCACCTTAGGCCCATCTTAGTGGTCCCATTGAATGTCACCTTTCCCCCAGCAAGAAAGTGGCACTTCTCAGGAGTGAGAGGAGATGTGATAGATGTTTACAGTGGTGTGACCTTTGGTGTGACCTTGAAGACAGACCGGTAGCCAGCCGTGAAGAGCCCTACCTACACCCAGAGGGATTCAGACAGGGAGGGTATTTAGGTACATGTAAGTGGAGTTGGAGCATTTAGCCTGGCCAGGTAATGGCTCTGCCCCAAACAGAGCTGGGGTTGCGTGGCAAGTAGTGTCATGTTTGTCATTTATTGTCATGTCTTGTCCCTGTGCTCCCCATGCTATTCGTTTCCCTCTGCTGGTCTTGTTTGGTTCTATCCCTCTCTCTCCCCCTCCCTCTCTCACTCTCTCGCTCTCTCTTCTCTCTGTCGTTCCGTTCCTGCTCCCAGCTGTTCCTATTCCCCTAATCATCATTTAGTCTTCCCACACCTGTTCCCGATCCTTTTCCCTGATTAGATTCCCTATTTATTCCTTTGTAATCCGTTCCTGTTCCGTCGGTTCCTTATATTGTATATTCCATGCTGTGATTGCGTTTCGCCCTGTCCTGTCGTGTTTTTGCCGTGATTGTGTATCACCCTGTTCTGTCGTGTTTTGTGCCTTCATCAGACGCTGCGTGTGAGCAGGTGTCTCAGTCGACTACGGCCTGCGCCTACCCGACCTGCAGTCTGTGGCCGCTTCTCCAGTTGTTTTCCCCTCTACAAATCTAGAGGATGTCAGTTATTCCGTTTTGAACATTATTAAACTCTGCTTCTGTTAAGTCGCTTTTGGGTCCTCTTTTACCAGCATGACAGAAGGAACCGACCAAGGAATGGACCCAGCGACTTCAGACGCTCGTTACACTGCCGTCGAGTTCCAAGGAGCCATGCTCGGCAGACACGAGCAGGAATTGTCTGCTGCTCGCCATGCCGTGGAGAACCTGGCCGCTCAGGTTTCCGACCTCTCTGGACAGTTCCAGAGTCTACGTCTCGTGCCACCTGTTACTCCCTGGCCTGCCGAGCCTCCAGAACCCAGGGTTAATAACCCACCTTGCTACTCCGGGCAGCCCACTGAGTGCCGCTCCTTTCTCACGCAGTGTGAGATTGTGTTCTCTCTCCAACCCCACACATACTCTAGAGAGAGAGCTCGGGTTGCTTACGTCATTTCACTCCTTACTGGCCGGGCTCGAGAATGGGGCACAGCTATCTGGGAGGCAAGGGCTGATTGCTCTAACAGATTCCAGAACTTTAAAGAGGAGATGATTCGGGTTTTGACCGTTCAGTTTTTGGTGAGGAGGCTTCTAGGGCCCTGGCTTCCTTATGCCAAGGTGAACGGTCCATAACGGATTATTCCATTGAGTTTCGCACTCTTGCTGCCTCTAGTGAGTGGAACGAGCCGGCGCTGCTCGCTCGTTTTCTGGAGGGACTCCACGCAGCGGTTAAGGATGAGATTCTTTCCCGGGAGGTTCCTTCAGATGTGGACTCTTTGATTGCTCTCGCCATCCGCATAGAACGACGGGTAGATCTTCGTCACCGGGCTCGTGGAAGAGAGCTCGCATCAACGGTGTTTCCCTGCTCCGCATCGCAACCATCTCCCTCCTCTGGCTTTGAGACTGAGCCCATGCAGCTGGGAGGGATTCGCATCTCGAATAAGGAGAGGGAACAGAGGATCACCAACCGCCTGTGCCTCTATTGCGGAGTTGCTGGACATTTTGTTATTTCATGTCCAGTAAGAGGCCAGAGCCCATCAGTAAGCGGAGGGCTACTGGTGAGCGCTACTACTCAGGTCCCTTCATCTAGATCTTGTACTACTATGTCGGTCCATCTACGCTGGACCGGTTCGGGTGCTACATGCAGTGCTTTGATTGACTCTGGGGCTGAGGGTTGTTTCATGGACGAAGCATGGGCTCGGAAACATAACATTCCTTTCAGACCGTTAGACAGGCCTACGCCCATGTTTGCCTTAGATGGTAGTCATCTTCCCAGTATCAAGTTTGAGACACTACCTTTAACTCTCACAGTATCTGGTAACCACAGTGAGACTATGTCTTTTTTGATTTTCCGTTCACCGTTTACACCTGTTGTTTTGGGTCACCCCTGGCTTGTATGTCATAATCCTTCTATTAATTGGTCTAGTAATTCTATCCTATCCTGGAACGTTTCTTGTCATGTGAAGTGTTTAATGTCTGCCATCCCTCCCATTTCTTCTGTCCCTACTTCTCAGGAGGAACCTGGCGATTTGACAGGAGTGCCGGAGGAATATCATGATCTGCGCACGGTCTTCAGTCGGTCCCGAGCCAACTCCCTTCCTCCTCACCGGTCGTATGATTGTAGTATTGATCTCCTTCCGGGGACCACTCCTCCTCGAGGTAGACTATACTCTCTGTCGGCTCCCGAACGTAAGGCTCTCGAGGATTATTTGTCTGTGTCTCTTGACGCCGGCACCATAGTGCCTTCTTCCTCTCCGGCCGGGGCGGGGTTCTTTTTGTTAAGAAGAAGGACGGTACTCTGCGCCCCTGCGTGGATTAGGGCTGAATGACATAACGGTTAAGAATCGTTATCCGCTTCCCCTTATGTCATCAGCCTTCGAGATTCTGCAGGGAGCCAGGTGCTTTACTAAGTTGGACCTTCGTAACGCTTACCATCTCGTGCGCATCAGAGAGGGGGACGAGTGGAAAACGGCGTTTAATACTCCGTTAGGGCATTTTGAGTACCGGGTTCTGCCGTTCGGTCTCGCCAATGCGCCAGCTGTTTTTCAGGCATTAGTTAATGATGTTCTGAGAGACATGCTGAACATTTTTGTTTTTGTCTATCTTGACGATATCCTGATTTTTCTCCGTCACTCGAGATTCATGTTCAGCACGTTCGACGTGTTCTACAGCGCCTTTTAGAGAATTGTCTCTACGTAAAGGCTGAGAAGTGCTCTTTTCATGTCTCCTCCGTTACTTTTCTCGGTTCTGTTATTTCCGCTGAAGGCATTCAGATGGATTCCGCTAAGGTCCAAGCTGTCAGTGATTGGCCCGTTCCAAGGTCACGTGTCGAGTTGCAGCGCTTTTTAGGTTTCGCTAATTTCTATCGGCGTTTCATTCGTAATTTCGGTCAAGTTGCTGCCCCTCTCACAGCTCTTACTTCTGTCAAGACGTGTTTTAAGTGGTCCGGTTCCGCCCAGGGAGCTTTTGATCTTCTAAAAGAACGTTTTACGTCCGCTCCTATCCTCGTTACTCCTGACGTCACTAGACAATTCATTGTCGAGGTTGACGCTTCAGAGGTAGGCGTGGGAGCCATTCTATCCCAGCGCTTCCAGTCTGACGATAAGGTTCATCCTTGCGCTTATTTTTCTCATCGCCTGTCGCCATCTGAGCGCAACTATGATGTGGGTAACCGTGAACTGTTCCGCTTAGCCCTAGGCGAATGGCGACAGTGGTTGGAGGGGCGACCGTTCCTTTTGTCGTTTGGACAGACCATAAGAACCTTGAGTACATCCGTTCTGCCAAACGACTTAATGCCCGTCAAGCTCGTTGGGCGTTGTTTTTCGCTCGTTTCGAGTTTGTGATTTCTTACCGTCCGGGTAGCAAGAACACCAAGCCTGATGCCTTATCCCGTCTGTTTAGTTCTTCTGTGGCTTCTACTGATCCCGAGGGGATTCTTCCTTATGGGCGTGTTGTCGGGTTAACAGTCTGGGGAATTGAAAGACAGGTTAAGCAAGCACTCACGCACACTGCGTCGCCGCGCGCTTGTCCTAGTAACCTCCTTTTCGTTCCTGTTTCCACTCGTCTGGCTGTTCTTCAGTGGGCTCACTCTGCCAAGTTAGCGGGTCATCCCGGTGTTCGAGGCACTCTTGCGTCTATTCGCCAGCGCTTTTGGTGGCCGACTCAGGAGCGTGACACGCGCCGTTTCGTGGCTGCCTGTTCGGACTGCGCGCAGACTAAGTCGGGTAACTCTCCTCCTGCCGGTCGTCTCAGACCGCTCCCCATTCCTTCTCGACCATGGTCTCACATTGCCTTAGACTTCATTACCGGTCTGCCTTTGTCTGCGGGGAAGACTGTGATTCTGACGGTTGTCGATAGGTTCTCTAAGGCGGCACATTTCATTCCCCTCGCTAAACTTCCTTCCGCTAAGGAGACGGCACAAATCATTATTGAGAATGTATTCAGAATTCATGGCCTCCCGTTAGACGCCGTTTCAGACAGAGGTCCGCAATTCACGTCACAGTTTTGGAGGGAGTTCTGTCGTTTGATTGGTGCGTCCGTCAGTCTCTCTTCCGGGTTTCATCCCCAGTCTAACGGTCAAGCAGAGAGGGCCAATCAGACGATTGGTCGCATACTACGCAGCCTTTCTTTCAGAAACCCTGCGTCTTGGGCAGAACAGCTCCCCTGGGCAGAATACGCTCTGGTCGCTTCCTTCGTCTGCTACCGGGTTATCTCCGTTTCAGAGTAGTCTGGGTTACCAGCCTCCTCTGTTCTCATCCCAGCTTGCCGAGTCCAGCGTTCCCTCCGCTCAAGCGTTTGTCCAACGTTGTGAGCGCACCTGGAGGAGGGTGAGGTCTGCACTTTGCCGTTACAGGGCACAGACGGTGAGAGCCGCCAATAAACGCAGGATTAAGAGTCCAAGGTATTGTTGCGGCCAGAGAGTGTGGCTTTCCACTCGCAACCTTCCTCTTACGACAGCTTCTCGTAAGTTGACTCCGCGGTTCATTGGTCCGTTCCGTGTCTCCCAGGTCGTCAATCCTGTCGCTGTGCGACTTGCTTCTTCCGCGACATCTTCGTCGCGTCCATCCTGTCTTCCATGTCTCCTGTGTTAAGCCCTTTCTTCGCACCCCCGTTCGTCTTCCCTCCCCCCCCCGTCCTTGTCGAGAGCGCACCTATTTACAAGGTACATAAAATTATGGACATGCGTTCTCGGGACGGGGTCACCAATACCTAGTGGATTGGGAGGGTTACGGTCCTGAGGAGAGGAGTTGGGTTCCGTCTCGGGACGTGCTGGACCGTTCGCTCATCGATGATTTCCTCCGTTGCCGCCAGGATTCCTCCTCGAGTGCGCCAGGAGGCGCTCGGTGAGTGGGGGTACTGTCATGTTTGTCATTTATTGTCATGTCTTGTCCCTGTGCTCCCCATGCTATTCGTTTCCCTCTGCTGGTCTTGTTTGGTTCTATCCTCTCTCTCCCCCTCCCTCTCTCACTCTCTCGCTCTCTCTTCTCTCTGTCGTTCCGTTCCTGCTCCCAGCTGTTCCTATTCCCCTAATCATCATTTAGTCTTCCCACACCTGTTCCCGATCCTTTTCCCTGATTAGATTCCCTATTTATTCCTTTGTAATCCGTTCCTGTTCCGTCGGTTCCTTATATTGTATATTCCATGCTGTGATTGCGTTTCGCCCTGTCCTGTCGTGTTTTTTGCCGTGATTGTGTATCACCCTGTTCTGTCGTGTTTTGTGCCTTCATCAGACGCTGCGTGTGAGCAGGTGTCTCAGTCGACTACGGCCTGCGCCTACCCGACGACCTGCAGTCTGTGGCCGCTTCTCCAGTTGTTTTCCCCTCTACAAATCTAGAGGATGTCAGTTATTCCGTTTTGAACATTATTAAACTCTGCTTCTGTTAAGTCGCTTTTGGGTCCTCTTTTACCAGCATGACAAGTAGTCCCTCTCCAGCAGGGGTGAGAGCAGATAGATTCAGTAAATATTTATAGAGCTAGATAAAAGCCTCTGAGTTTCAACCATAATGGTCAGAAGGGGAGGCAAACCCTCTCTCAAGACAGTTCTGCCCACCAAGGTCAAAGCTGGAGAACCTCTGTACTTATTTGGTCAGTTTTAAAGGTTGTAGAGGTACTCAGAGAGACATTTTCAGGTGTATACTGTTGTTTCAAAGTAGATTTATTTAAGACTTCCAAGAATCACTCTGTGTGGCCCTGATTTAGCCCACTGCAGTAAAAGGTTAACATTTACTGAAGATTAATTAAGCATGGATTCCAGATTGTACTGCAAACAAATGTGTAATATCATGTTCATAATTAATGTTTTAAAGATACACCAGAGTTACATGCACCAAAGATACACCATGCACAGACAATTTGCTTTTCAGGATTAAAACCTAATCGTTCTAAGTGTAGAAATATCTTCAAGTGAATTCAAGCCTACTAGAAAGTGTGTTCCCTCAGGCCTGGAAGGTAGCAAAAGTCATTCCGCTACCCAAGAATAGTAAAGCTCCCTTTACTGGTTCAAATAGCTGACCAATCAGCCTGTTACCAACCCTTAGTAAACTTTTGGAAAAAATGGTGTTTGACCAGATACAATGCTATTTTACAGTAAACAAATGGACTTTCAGCAGGCTTCGAGGGAAAGACGTTCAACAAGCACAGCACTTACACAAATGACTGATGATTGGCTGAGAGAAATGTATGATAAAAATATTGTGGGGTTGTTTTGTTAGACTTCAGTGCGGCTTTTGACATTATCAATCATAGTCTGCTGCTGAAAAAAACACATGTGTTATGGCTTTACACCCCCTGCTATATTGTCGATGAAAAGTCTAGCAGAACACCGAAGGTGTTCTTTAATGGAAGCCTCTCCAACATAATCCAGGTAGAATCAGGAATTCCCCAGGTGTCAAGGCCCCTTGAGTAAAGCCAGTGTGTCTATGTATGACAGATGACTCAACATTATACACATCAGCTACTAGAGTGAGTGAAATCTGTCACGAATCCCGTTTCCTGAGTCCGTTTTTTGCCTGTGTTCTGTCCTGGAGTGTTTTTTCCGGCGTCCTGGAACGCACCCTGTCTGGTTGCCGGGCAATGTAGCCAGTTGGGAGTTCTGATTACCCGCACCTGTATCCCATCAGCTATCTGCACACCTGGTCCTGATCATCATCTCTCCTCTTCATAAGCCCGGACCTGACATCCATTCCCTGCCGGATCGTTAGCCATGAACAGTATGTTGTGCCATAGTATCAGCCTCAAGTTGGATAGAATTTGTTTTGTTGTTTTTTACGTATTGCTTGCCTTAAACTTACCTCCGTTTGTTCTGTCTTCAGTTACTCACCCGGATCATTTACCCCATTCCCGCCTGGTCGTCGGAGGATTCCGCTACCCCATTGGATCCACCTATTCACTCCCATCAACTCACCACCGCTGCCCGCTACGCCACCTGGATATATCTACCCATTCACATTCACTTGTAAATAAATACTCACCTTCTTCCTACTCTCCTTGTCCTGGTCTGCTTCTGGGTTCGATTTTGAAAGAATGTGACAGAAATCACTACAACACTTAACAAAGAGCTGTAGTTAGTTTCAGAATGGGTGGCAAGGAATAAGTTAGTACTAACTAAAAGCATTTTTATTT